>NC_048580.1:4264270-4434270 GCF_013265735.2 Oncorhynchus mykiss
GTAAGCTGCATTCAACGTCGTTTTACAGAATTTGGCAGCTCGTCCAACCGGCCTCATAACCACAGACCGTGTGTAATGCCAGCCCAGGACCTCCACATCCATCTTGTGCACCTGTCCTCCAAGGCCCCACCCCACCCATGGCTGTTCACCCACACCCACACCTGTCCTCCATGGCTGTTCACCTGTCCTCCATGGCTGTTCACCTGTCCTCCAAGGCTGTTCACCTGTCCTCCATGGCTGTTCACCTGTCCTCCATGGCTGTTCACCTGTCCTCCATGGCTGTTCACCTGTCCTCCACATGGCTGTGCACCTGTCCTCCACATGGCTGTGCACCTGTCCTCCATGGCTGTTTCCCTGTCCTCCATGGCTGTTCACCTGTCCTCCAAGGCTGGTCACCTGTCCTCCACATGGCTGGTCACCTGTCCTCCAAATGGCTGTTTACCTGTCCTCCACATGGCTGTTTACCTGTCCTCCACATGGCTGTTTACCTGTCCTCCACATGGCTGTTTACCTGTCCTCCACATGGCTGTTTACCTGTCCTCCACATGGCTGTTTACCTGTCCTCCACATGGCTGTTTACCTGTCCTCCACATGGCTGTTTACCTGTCCTCCACATGGCTGTTTACCTGTCCTCCACATGGCTGGTCACCTGTCCTCCACATGGCTGGTCAGCTGTCCTCCACATGGCTGGTCACCTGTCCTCCACATGGCTGTTAACCTGTCCTCCACATGGCTGTTCACCTGTCCTCCATGGCTGTTCACCTGTCCTCCATGGCTGGTCACCTGTCCTCCATGGCTGTCCACCTGTCCTCCATGGCTGGCCACCTGTCCTCCATGGCTGTTCACCTGTCCTCCATGGCTGGTCACCTGTCCTCCATGGCTGGTCACCTGTCCTCCAAGGCTGGTCACCTGTCCTCCAAGGCTGGTCACCTGTCCTCCAAGGCTGGTCACCTGTTCTCCAAGGCTGTACACCTGTCCTCCAAGGCTGTACACCTGTCCTCCAAGGCTGGTCACCTGTCCTCCATGGCTGTTCACCTGTCCTCCAAGGCTGTTTACCTGTCCTACAAGGCTGGTCACCTGTCCTCCAAGGCTGGTCACCTGTCCTCCAAGGCTGTACACCTGTCCTCCAAGGCTGTACACCTGTCCTCCAAGGCTGTTCACCTGTCCTCCATGGCTGTTCACCTGTCCTCCATGGGTGTTCACCTGTCCTCCAAGGCTGTACACCTGTCCTCCAAGGCTGTACACCTGTCCTCCAAGGCTGTACACCTGTCCTCCAAGGCTGTACACCTGTCCTCCAAGGCTGTTCACCTGTCCTCCATGGCTGTCCTCCATGGCTGTTCACCTGTCCTCCAAGGCTGTACACCTGTCCTCCAAGGCTGTTCACCTGCCCAGTCATGGGAAATCCATAGATTAGGGCCTAATTAATTTATTTAATTGGACCGATTTTCCTGAAATGTTCTGTAACTCAGAAAAATCTTTGGAATTGTTGCATGTTGTGTAAATATTTTGTTTGAGTAGTTTAGATTAGGAATTATAACCCTTGCCACTAGGGGGCATATGTAGTCTGTTGTCTGACCTACCACCACCATCAGACCCAGACAAGACCACCTTCAACTAATCACCTGGCACATAAAATAACTCAGAGGAAATCTGCTTTCACTTTTTGTGTGTCTATCTCATCTTGCCGTCCCTCTACAGTATATGAGCTATGTGTTCTGTTACCTTCCCTCTACAGTATAAGTTGTTATGTGTTGCCTTTCCTGTACAGTATATGAGATATGTGCTCTGTTACCTTCCCTCTACAGTATATGAGTTGTTCTGTGTTGCCTTCCCTGTACAGTATATGAGCTATGTGTTCTGTGTTACCTTCCCTCTACAGTATATGAGCTATGTGCTCTGTTACCGTCCCTCTACAGTATGAGTTGTTCTGTGTTGCCGTCCCTCTACAGTATATGAGCTATGTGTTCTGTGTTACCTTCCCTCTACAGTATGAGCTATGTGTTCTGTGTTGCCTTCCCTCTACAGTATATGAGCTATGTGCTCTGTGTTGCCTTCCCTCTACAGTATATGAGCTATGTGTTCTGTGTTGCCGTCCCTCTACAGTATATGAGCTATGTGCTCTGTGTTGCCGTCCCTCTACAGTATATGAGCTATGTGTTCTGTTGCCGTCCCTCTACAGTATATGAGCTATGTGTTCTGTTACCTTCCCTCTACAGTATATGAGCTATGTACTCTGTGTTGCCTTTCCTCTACAGTATATGAGCTATGTGTTCTGTGTTGCCTTCCCTGTACAGTATATGAGCTATGTGCTCTGTGTTGTCTAGAGTTCAGTCTATCGGCCTACAAGAGGAACAAGCACAAGATGGAGCTGGCAGAGAAGGTGGATACGGGGTTTAATCATCACAGTAAGAAGAGACGACAAGCAAGTGAAACCGTGAGTAGCTCCCTTCCTACACCCTACTTCAGCACCTGGTCAGAGTCATCAACCATGTCACCTGTCTCAAGACAAGATGACGTGGGGAGCATCTCGGGTCGGATTTCCCCGGACACAGATACAGTCACGAGCACTTTCAATGGATCATTTAGAGTTATTTTAGTCCAGTCTTAATCTGTGTCCAGGAAACCAGTCCTTTAGTGTTTCACTTGTGCCATAATATTACTGTCAACTGACTAAAAATATATATTTTTAAATGCAGTAAGTAATTAGTGAGGTGTGGTCAGAGAGATGCTGACTGTTTGATTAAAGAAACATTTACCCCCACAGTGATGTCCTCCACTCTACACATTTACCCCCACAGTGATGTCCTCCACTCTACACATTTACCCCCACAGTGATGTCCTCCACTCTAAACATTTACCCCCACAGTGATGTCTTCCACTCTACACATTTACCCCACAGTGATGTCCTCCACATTTACCCCACAGTGATGTCCTCCACTCTACACATTTACCCCCACAGTGATGTCCTCCACTCTACACATTTACCCCCACAGTGATGTCCTCCACTCTACACATTTACCCCCACAGTGATGTCCTCCACTCTACACATTTACCCCCACAGTGATGTCCTCCACTCTACACATTTACCCCCACAGTGATGTCCTCCACTCTACACATTTACCCCCACAGTGATGTCCTCCACTCTACACATTTACCCCACAGTGATGTCCTCCACTCTACACATTTACCCCCACAGTGATGTCCTCCACTCTACACATTTACCCCCACAGTGATGTCCTCCACTCTACACATTTACCCCCACAGTGATGTCCTCCACTCTACACATTTACCCCCACAGTGATGTCCTCCACTCTACACATTTACCCCCACAGTGATGTCCTCCACTCTACACATTTACCCCCACAGTGATGTCCTCCACTCTACACATTTACCCCACAGTGATGTCCTCCACTCTACACATTTACCCCCACAGTGATGTCCTCCACTCTACACATTTATCCCCACAGTGATGTCCTCTACACATTTACCCCCACAGTGATGTCCTCCACTCTACACATTTACCCCCACAGTGATGTCCTCCACTCTACACATTTACCCCCACAGTGAATTCCTCCACTCTACACATTTACCCCACAGTGATGTCCTCCACTCTACACATTTACCCCACAGTGATGTCTTCCACTCTACACATTTACCCCCACAGTGATGTCCTCCACTCTACACATTTACCCCCACAGTGATGTCCTCCACTCTACACATTTACCCCACAGTGATGTCCTCCACCCTACACATTTACCCCCACAGTGATGTCCTCCACCCTACACATTTACCCCCACAGTGATGTCCTCCACTCTACACATTTACCCCACAGTGATGTCCTCCACTCTACACATTTACCCCCACAGTGATGTCCTCCACTCTACACATTTACCCCCACAGTGATGTCCTCCACTCTACACATTTACCCCCACAGTGATGTCCTCCACTCTACACATTTACCCCCACAGTGATGTCCTCCACCCTACACATTTACCCCCACAGTGATGTCCTCCACTCTACACATTTACCCCCACAGTGATGTCCTCCACTCTACACATTTACCCCCACAGTGATGTCCTCCACCCTACACATTTACCCCCACAGTGATGTCCTCCACTCTACATATTTATCCCCACAGTGATGTCCTCCACTCTACACATTTACCCCACAGTGATGTCCTCCACTCTACACATTTACCCCACAGTGATGTCCTCCACTCTACACATTTACCCCACAGTGATGTCCTCCACTCTACACATTTACCCCACAGTGATGTCCTCCACTCTACACATTTACCCCACAGTGATGTCCTCCACTCTACACATTTACCCCCACAGTGATGTCCTCCACTCTACACATTTACCCCCACAGTGATGTCCTCCACTCTACACATTTACCCCACAGTGATGTCCTACATATTTACCCCACAGTGATGTCCTCCACTCTACACATTTACCCCACAGTGATGTCCTCCACTCTACACATTTACCCCCACAGTGATGTCCTCCAATCTACACCTTTACCCCCACAGTGATGTCCTCCACATTTACCCCACAGTGATGTCCTCCACTCTAAACATTTACCCCCACAGTGATGTCCTCCACCCTACACATTTACCCCCACAGTGATGTCCTCCAATCTACACATTTACCCCACAGTGATGTCCTCCACTCTACACATTTACCCCACAGTGATGTCCTACATTCTACACATTTACCCCACAGTGATGTCCTACATATTTACCCCACAGTGATGTCCTCCACTCTACACATTTACCCCCACAGTGATGTCCTCTACACATTTACCCCCACAGTGATGTCCTCCACTCTACACATTTACCCCCACAGTGATGTCCTCCACTCTACACATTTACCCCCACAGTGAATTCCTCCACTCTACACATTTACCGCCACAGTGATGTCCTCCACTCTACACATTTACCCCCACAGTGATGTCCTCTACACATTTACCCCCACAGTGATGTCCTCCACCCTACACATTTACCCCCACAGTGATGTCCTCCACTCTACACATTTACCCCCACAGTGATGTCCTCCACTCTACACATTTACCCCCACAGTGATGTCCTCCACTCTACACATTTACCCCCACAGTGATGTCCTCCACTCTACACATTTACCCCCACAGTGATGTCCTCCACTCTACACATTTACCCCCACAGTGATGTCCTCCACCCTACACATTTACCCCCACAGTGATGTCCTCCACTCTACACATTTACCCCCACAGTGCTGTCCTCCACTCTACACATTTACCCCCACAGTGATGTCCTCCACCCTACACATTTACCCCCACAGTGATGTCCTCCACCCTACACATTTACCCCCACAGTGATGTCCTCCACTCTACACATTTATCCCCACAGTGATGTCCTCCACTCTACACATTTACCCCACAGTGATGTCCTCCACTCTACACATTTACCCCACAGTGATGTCCTCCACTCTACACATTTACCCCACAGTGATGTCCTACATATTTACCCCACAGTGATGTCCTCCACTCTACATATTTACCCCCACAGTGATGTCCTCCACTCTACACATTTACCCCACAGTGATGTCCTCCACTCTACACATTTACCCCACAGTGATGTCCTCCACTCTACACATTTACCCCACAGTGATGTCCTCCACTCTACACATTTACCCCCACAGTGATGTCCTCCAATCTACACCTTTACCCCCACAGTGATGTCCTCCACATTTACCCCACAGTGATGTCCTCCACTCTAAACATTTACCCCCACAGTGATGTCCTCCACTTTACACATTTACCCCCACACTGATGTCCTCCAATCTACACATTTACCCCACAGTGATGTCCTCCACTCTACACATTTACCCCACAGTGATGTCCTACATATTTACCCCACAGTGATGTCCTCCACTCTACACATTTACCTCCACAGTGATGTCCTCTACACATTTACCCCCACAGTGATGTCCTCCACTCTACACATTTACCCCCACAGTGATGTCCTCCACTCTACACATTTAACCCCACAGTGAATTCCTCCACTCTACACATTTACCGCCACAGTGATGTCCTCCACTCTACACATTTACCCCCACAGTGATGTCCTCCACTCTACACATTTACCCCCACAGTGATGTCCTCCACTCTACACATTTACCCCCACAGTGATGTCCTCCACTCTACACATTTACCCCCACAGTGATGTCCTCCACCCTACACATTTACCCCCACAGTGATGTCCTCCACTCTACACATTTACCCCCACAGTGCTGTCCTCCACTCTACACAATTACCCCCACAGTGATGTCCTCCACCCTACACATTTACCCCCACAGTGATGTCCTCCACTCTAAACATTTACCCCCACAGTGATGTCCTCCACTCTACACATTTACCCCCACACTGATGTCCTCCAATCTACACATTTACCCCACAGTGATGTCCTCCACTCTACACATTTACCCCACAGTGATGTCCTACATATTTACCCCACAGTGATGTCCTCCACTCTACACATTTACCTCCACAGTGATGTCCTCTACACATTTACCCCCACAGTGATGTCCTCCACCCTACACATTTACCCCCACAGTGATGTCCTCCAATCTACACATTTACCCCCACAGTGATGTCCTCCACTCTACACATTTACCCCCACAGTGATGTCCTCCACTCTACACATTTACCCCCACAGTGATGTCCTCCACTCTACACATTTACCCCCACAGTGATGTCCTCCACTCTACACATTTACCCCCACAGTGATGTCCTCCACCCTACACATTTACCCCCACAGTGATGTCCTCCACTCTACACATTTACCCCCACAGTGCTGTCCTCCACTCTACACAATTACCCCCACAGTGATGTCCTCCACCCTACACATTTACCCCCACAGTGATGTCCTCCACCCTACACATTTACCCCCACAGTGATGTCCTCCACTCTACACATTTACCCCCACAGTGATGTCCTCCACTCTACACATTTACCCCCACAGTGATGTCCTCCACTCTACACATTTACCCCACAGTGATGTCCTCCACTCTACACATTTACCCCACAGTGATGTCCTACATATTTACCCCACAGTGATGTCCTCCACTCTACACATTTACCCCACAGTGATGTCCTCCACTCTACACATTTACCCCACAGTGATGTTCTCCACTCTACACATTTACCCCCACAGTGATGTCCTCCAATCTACACCTTTACCCCCACAGTGATGTCCTCCACATTTATCCCACAGTGATGTCCTCCACTCTAAACATTTACCCCCACAGTGATGTCCTCCACTCTACACATTTACCCCCACAGTGATGTCCTCCACTCTAAACATTTACCCCCACAGTGATGTCCTCCACTCTACACATTTACCCCCACACTGATGTCCTCCAATCTACACATTTACCCCACAGTGATGTCCTCCACTCTACACATTTACCCCACAGTGATGTCCTACATATTTACCCCACAGTGATGTCCTCCACTCTACACATTTACCTCCACAGTGATGTCCTCTACACATTTACCCCCACAGTGATGTCCTCCACTCTACACATTTACCCCCACAGTGATGTCCTCCACTACACATTTACCCCCACAGTGAATTCCTCCACTCTACACATTTACCGCCACAGTGATGTCCTCCACTCTACACATTTACCCCCACAGTGATGTCCTCCACCCTACACATTTACCCCCACAGTGATGTCCTCCAATCTACACATTTACCCCCACAGTGATGTCCTCCACTCTACACATTTACCCCCACAGTGATATCCTCCACTCTACACATTTACCCCCACAGTGATGTCCTCCACTCTACACATTTACCCCCACAGTGATGTCCTCCACTCTACACATTTACCCCCACAGTGATGTCCTCCACCCTACACATTTACCCCCACAGTGATGTCCTCCACTCTACACATTTACCCCCACAGTGCTGTCCTCCACTCTACACAATTACCCCCACAGTGATGTCCTCCACCCTACACATTTACCCCCACAGTGATGTCCTCCACCCTACACATTTACCCCCACAGTGATGTCCTCCACTCTACACATTTACCCCCACAGTGATGTCCTCCACTCTACACATTTACCCCCACAGTGATGTCCTCCACTCTACACATTTACCCCACAGTGATGTCCTTCACTCTACACATTTACCCCACAGTGATGTCCTACATATTTACCCCACAGTGATGTCCTCCACTCTACACATTTACCCCACAGTGATGTCCTCCACTCTACACATTTACCCCACAGTGATGTTCTCCACTCTACACATTTACCCCCACAGTGATGTCCTCCAATCTACACCTTTACCCCCACAGTGATGTCCTCCACATTTATCCCACAGTGATGTCCTCCACTCTAAACATTTACCCCCACAGTGATGTCCTCCACTCTACACATTTACCCCCACAGTGATGTCCTCCAATCTACACATTTACCCCCACAGTGATGTCCTCCAATCTACACCTTTACCCCCACAGTGATGTCCTCCACATTTATCCCACAGTGATGTCCTCCTCTCTAAACATTTACCCCCACAGTGATGTCCTCCACTCTACACATTTACCCCCACAGTGATGTCCTCCAATCTACACATTTACCCCCACAGTGATGTCCTCCACTCTACACATTTACCCCCACAGTGATGTCCTCCACTCTACACATTTACCCCCACAGTGATGTCCTCCACTCTACACATTTACCCCCACAGTGATGTCCTCCAATCTACACATTTACCCCACAGTGATGTCCTCCACTCTACACATTTACCCCACAGTGATGTCCTCCAATCTACACATTTACCCCACAGTGATGTCCTCCAATCTACACATTTACCCCCACAGTGATGTCCTCCACTCTACACATTTACCCCACAGTGATGTCCTACATATTTACCCCACAGTGATGTCCTCCACTCTACACATTTACCCCCACAGTGATGTCCTCTACACATTTACCCCCACAGTGATGTCCTCCACTCTACACATTTACCCCCACAGTGATGTCCTCCACTCTACACATTTACCCCCACAGTGAATTCCTCCACTCTACACATTTACTGCCACAGTGATGTCCTCCACTCTAATACATTTACCCCCACAGTGATGTCCTCTACACATTTACCCCCACAGTGATGTCCTCCACCCTACACATTTACCCCCACAGTGATGTCCTCCACTCTACACATTTACCCCCACAGTGATGTCCTCCACTCTACACATTTACCCCCACAGTGATGTCCTCCACTCTACACATTTACCCCCACAGTGATGTCCTCTACACATTTACCCCCACAGTGATGTCCTCCACTCTACACATTTACCCCCACAGTGATGTCCTCCACTCTACACATTTACCCCCACAGTGCTGTCCTCCACTCTACACATTTACCCCCACAGTGATGTCCTCCACTCTACACATTTACCCCACAGTGATGTCCTCCACTCTACACATTTACCCCCACAGTGATGTCCTCCACTCTACACATTTACCCCACAGTGATGTCCTCCACTCTACACATTTACCCCCACAGTGATGTCCTCCACATTTACCCCCACAGTGATGTCCTCCACCCTACACATTTACCCCCACAGTGATGTCCTCCACTCTACACATTTACCCCACAGTGATGTCCTCCACTCTACACATTTACCCCCACAGTGATGTCCTCCACTCTACACATTTACCCCCACAGTGATGTCCTCTACACATTTACCCCCACAGTGATGTCCTCCACTCTACACATTTACCCCCACAGTGATGTCCTCCACCCTACACATTTACCCCCACAGTGATGTCCTCCACTCTACACATCCAGTCCTAAATCCAATGTCCTCCTGTAATCCAAGGTGCTGCCAGATGACTATGTTGAGGAAACCACACACACACACACATACAGTCCTGTAATCTGATGTCTGCCAGATGACTATGTTGAGGAAACTATACACACACACACACACACCCAGTCCTGTAATCTGTAGTCCGCCAGATGCCGATGGGAGGGAACCCACAGTATAATGATGACCTGGAGATATGAGGGTGTGGAGACCTCAATTACTCACAAAGACATCACACACTCATAGTTACACAGGCACACACAGACACACACACACACACACACACACTGAATTCTTGCAATGAGACAACTAAACGTAGAAGGTGTTTAAAATGACCGTCCCTTTCGTTGACCGCCACGTTCTCAGACACACAACGAGGGAGAGGCCATGCAAATGGGCAGTAGTAGCTGTCGTTACATAAACACTGTGAAGTAGCTTTCTCTCTTCATAGTGCCACTGTGTCTCCGTGCTCAAGAGCTCCCAAGGATAACCTGCCTAAATGACTATAGCATGACTATCTGTAGCCATGAAATGTATTTGAAAAGGCTGGTCATGGCTCACGTCAACACCATTATCCCAGAAACCCTGGATCCACTCCAATTCACATACCTCCCCCACAGATCCACAGATGATGATGCAATCTGTATTGCACTCCACACTTCCCTCTCCCATCTGGACAAGAGGAACACCTATATGTGAGAATGCTGTTTATTGACTACAGCTCAGCGTTCAACACCATAGTAACCGCCAAGCTCGTCAATAAGCTAAGGACCCTGGGACTAAACACCGCCCTCTACAACTGGATCCTGGACTTCCTGACAGGCCACCCCCAGGTGGTAAGGATAGGTAACAACACATCCGCCACGCTGATCCTCAACACGGTGGCCGCTCAGTGGTGCATGCGCAGTCCGCTCCTGTACCCTCTGTTCACTCATGACTGCACGGCCAGGCACGACTCCATAGCAACACTGGATCCTGGACTTCTTGACGGGCCGCCCCCAGGTGGTGAGGGTAGGTAACAACACATCCGCCACACTGATCCTCAACACTGGAGCTCCCCAGGGGTGCGTGCTCAGTCCCCTCCTGTACTCCTTGTTCACCCACGACTCCAACACCATCATTAAGTTTGCTGATGACACGACAGGGGTAGGGGCCTGATCACAGACAACGATGAGACAGCCTACAGGGAGGAGGTCAGAGGACTGGCATTGTGGTGCCAGGACAACAACCTCTCCCTCAACGTGAGCAAGACGAAGGAGTTGATCGTGGAGTACAGGAAAAGGAGGGCTAGGCATGCCCCCATCCACATCGATGGGGCTGTAGTGGAGCAGGTGAACAGCTTCAAGTTCCTCGGTTTCCACATCACTAAGGAATTAAGCACACCAACGTGAATAGGGCACAACAACGCCTCTTCCCCCTCAGCAGGCTGAAAATATTTGGGCCTCAGATCCTCAAAGTTCTACAGCTGCACCATCGAGAGCATCTTGACTGACTGTATCACCGCCTGGTATGGCAACTACTTGGCATCTGACCGCAAGGCACTACAGAGGGTAGTACGTACGGCCCAGTACATCACTGGGGCCAAGCTTCTTGACATCCAGGACCTCTATACCAGGCGGTGTCAGAGGAAGGCCCTAAAAAGACTCCAGCAACACCAGGTGGCTTCTGAAATGGTCAAAGACTTTTCTCTGCTACCGCACGGCAAGCGGTACCAATACACCAAGTCTGGAACCAACAGGACCCTGAACAGCTTCTACCCCCAAGCCATAAGACTGCTAAACACACACACGCGCGCGCACACACACACACACACACACACTTCCTGCTAAACTGAACAAAAAAGAGAAACGCAACATGCAACAATTTCAAATATTTTACCAAGTTACAGTTCATATAAGGAAATCCGTCAATTTAAATAAGGCCCTTTAATTAGGCCCTAATTGATGGATTTCACATGGGCCTGGGAGGGCATAGGCCCACCCACTTGGGAGCCGGCCAGGCCCAGCCAATCAGAATTAGTTTTTACCCGCCAAAGGGCTTTATTATAGACAGAAATACTTCTCAGCACCCCCCCCCCCCCCCCAACCCTCATCAGAAGATCCCGCTTGTGAAGAAGCCAGATGTGGAGGTCCTGGGCTGGCCTGTTTTCCAAATTGGTAGAGAATTGAACGTTAAATTCTCTGGCAACAGCTCTGGTGGATATTTCTGCAGTCAGTATGCCAATTGCACGCTCCCTCAACTTGACACATCTGTGGTATTGTGTTGTGTGACAAAACTGCACATTTTTGTGTGGCCTTTTATTGTCCCAAGCAGAAGGTGCACCTGTGTAATGATCATGCTGTTTAAATCAGCTTCTTGATATGCCACATCTGTCAGATGGATGGATTATCTTGGCAAAGGGGAAATGTTCACTAACGAGGATGTAAACAAAGTTTTATACAAAATTTAAGAGAAATAATTGTTTTTTTTGTGCGTATCTTTTATTTGACCATGCTGCGTTTATATTTTTATTCTGTGTGTATGTATGTATATATATATATATATATATATATATATATATATATATATATATATATATATATATATATATATATATATATATATATATATATATATATAAATAATTATATATATATATACAGTGCCTTGCGAAAGTATTCGGCCCCCTTGAACTTTGCGACCTTTTGCCACATTTCAGGCTTCAAACATAAAGAAGAATCAACAACAAGTGGGACACAATCATGAAGTGGAACGACATTTATTGGATACTTCCAACTTTTTTAACAAATCAAAAACTGAAAAATTGGGCGTGCAAAATTATTCAGCCCCCTTAAGTTAATGCTTTGTAGCGCCACCTTTTGCTGCGATTACAGCTGTAAGTCGCTTGGGGTATGTCTCTATCAGTTTTGCACATCGAGAGACTGAAATTTTTCCCCATTCCTCCTTGCAAAACAGCTCGAGCTCAGTGAGGTTGGATGGAGAGCATTTGTGAACAGCAGTTTTCAGTTCTTTCCACAGATTCTCGATTGGATTCAGGTCTGGACTTTGACTTGGCCATTCTAACACCTGGATATGTTTATTTTTGAACCATTCCATTGTAGATTTTGCTTTATGTTTTGGATCATTGTCTTGTTGGAAGACAAATCTCCGTCCCAGTCTCAGGTCTTTTGCAGACTCCATCAGGTTTTCTTCCAGAATGGTCCTGTATTTGGCTCCATCCATCTTCCCATCAATTTTAACCATCTTCCCTGTCCCTGCTGAAGAAAAGCAGGCCCAAACCATGATGCTGCCACCACCATGTTTGACAGTGGGGATGGTGTGTTCAGCTGTGTTGCTTTTACGCCAAACATAACGTTTTGCATTGTTGCCAAAAAGTTCAATTTTGGTTTCATCTGACCAGAGCACCTTCTTCCACATGTTTGGTGTGTCTCCCAGGTGGCTTGTGGCAAACTTTAAACAACACTTTTTATGGATATCTTTAAGAAATGGCTTTCTTCTTGCCACTCTTCCAAAAAGGCCAGATTTTTGATTTGTTAAAAAAGTTTGAAATATCCAATAAATGTCGTTCCACTTCATGATTGTGTCCCACTTGTTGATTCTTCACAAAAAAATACAGTTTTATATCTTTATGTTTGAAGCCTGAAATGTGGCAAAAGGTCGCAAAGTTCAAGGGGGCCGAATACTTTCGCAAGGCACTGTGTATGTATATATATATATATATAATTACACACACAGAATAATAAATTAAATATATATATATATATGATGACAGCTTTGCACACTTCTGGGCATTCTCTCAACCAGCTTCATGAGGTAGTCACCTGGAATGCATTTCAAATAACAGGTGTGCCTTGATAATTTGTGGACTTTTTTTTCTTAATGCGTTTGAGCCAATCAGTTGTGTTGTGACAATGTAGGGGAGGTATACAGAAGATAGCCCTATTTGGTAAAATACCAAGTCCATATTATGGCAAGAACAGCTCAAATAAGCAAAGAGAAACAACAGTCCATCATTACTTTAAGACATGAATGTCATTCAATACAGAAAATATCAAGAACTTTGAAAGTTTCTTCAAGTGCAGTCACAAAACCCTCAAGCGCTTGGATGAAACTGGCTCTCATGAGGACCACCACAGGAAAGGAAGATCCAGAGTTACCTCTGCTGCAGAGGATAAGTTCATTAGAGTTACCAGCCTCAGAAATTGCAGCCCAAATAAATGCTTCACAGAGTTCAAGTAACAGACACATATCAACTGTTCAGAGGAGACTGCGTAAATCCGGCCTTCATGGTTGAATTGCTGCAAAGAAACCACTACTAAAGGACATCAATAAGAAGAAGAGACTTGCTTGGGCCAAGAAACACAAGCAATGGACATTAGACCGGTGGAAATCTGTCATTTTGGTCTGATGAGTCTAAATTTTAGATTTTTGTTTCCAACCGCTGTGTCTTTGTGAGACGCAGAGTAGGTGAACGGATGATCTCTGCATGTGTGGTTCCCACCGTGAAGCATGGAGGAGGAGGTGTGATGGTGTGGGGCTGGTGACACTGTCAGTGATTTATTTAGAATTCAAGGCACACTTAACCAGCATGGCCTCCACAGCACTCTGCAGTGATACGCCATCCCATCTGGTTTGAGCTTAGTGGGACTATCATTTGTTTATCAACAGGACAATGACCCAACACCTCCAGGCTGTGTAAGGTCTATGACCAAGAAGGAGAGTGATGGAGTGCTGCATCAGATGACCTGGCCTCTACAATTACCCGACCTCAACCCAATTGAAATGGTTTGGGATGGACCGCGGAGTGAAGGAAAAGCAGCCAACAAGTGCTCAGCATATGTGGGAACTCCTTCAAGACTGTTGGAAAAGCATTCCTCGTGAAGCTGGTTGAGAGAATGAGAATGAAGTAGGTGTGTCCAAACCTTTGACTGTAATGGAATTGCGTTCCATTCTGTTCCATTTTGGACACATCCATGGTAGCTAGCAATCTACACCCTATACAACTGACATGGTAGCAAGCAATCTACACCCTATACAACTGACATGGTAGCTAGCAATCTACACCCTATACAACTGACATGGCAGCTAGCAATCTACACCCTATACAACTGACATGGTAGCTAGCAATCTACACCCTATACAACTGACATGGTAGCTAGCAATCTACACCCTATACAACTGACATGGTAGCTAGCAATCTACACCCTATACAACTGACATGGCAGCTAGCAATCTACACCCTATACAACTGACATGGTAGCTAGCAATCTACACCCTATACAACTGACATGGTAGCTAGCAATCTACACCCTATACAACTGACATGGTAGCTAGTAATCTACACCCTATACAACTGACATGGTAGCTAGCAATCTACACCCTATACAACTGACATGGTAGCTAGCAATCTACACCCTATACAACTGACATGGTAGCTAGCAATCTACACCCTATACAACTGACATGGTAGCTAGCAATCTACTCCCTATACAACTGACATGGTAGCTAGCAATCTACACCCTATACAACTGACATGGTAGCTAGCAATCTACTCCCTATACAACTGACATGGTAGCTAGCAATCTACTCCCTATACAACTGACATGGTAGCTAGCAATCTACACCCTATACAACTGACATGGTAGCTAGCAATCTACTCCCTATACAACTGACATGGTAGCTAGCAATCTACACCCTATACAACTGACATGGTAGCTAGCAATCTACTCCCTATACAACTGACATGGCGATTGAGGCAGTTCACTTGTAGTTTTCCCCCACATACTAGGTCTATGTTATTGTTTACCAAGTTAACATTATGATTCATCAGAATTAAGTTTGATTAATCCTGAACTATTCAAAGAAGAGAGAATTCATTGAACAGAGAGAACTGTATTAGGTGTGTTGTTTGTTGGCTAGTGGAGGTGTCAGTTGGCTAGTGGAGGTGTCAGTTGGCTAGTGGAGGTGTCAGTTGGCTAGTGGAGGTGTCAGTTGGCTAGTGGAGGTGTCAGTTGGCTAGTGGAGGTGTCAGTTGGCTAGTGGAGGTGTCAGTTGGCTAGTGGAGGTGTCTGTTGGCTAGTGGAGGTGTCTGTTGGCTAGTGGAGGTGTCTGTTGGCTAGTGGAGGTGTCTGTTGGCTAGTGGAGGTGTCTGTTGGCTAGTGGAGGTGTCAGTTGGCTAGTGGAGGTGTCAGTTGGCTAGTGGAGGTGTCAGTTGGCTAGTGGAGGTGTCTGTTGGCTAGTGGAGGTGTCTGTTGGCTAGTGGAGGTGTCTGTTGGCTAGTGGAGGTGTCAGTTGGCTAGTGGAGGTGTCTGTTGGCTAGTGGAGGTGTCTGTTGGCTAGTGGAGGTGTCTGTTGGCTAGTGGAGGTGTCTGTTGGCTAGTGGAGGTGTCAGTTGGCTAGTGGAAGTGTCAGTTGTCTAGTGGAGGTGTCAGTTGGCTAGTGGAGGTGTCAGTTGGCTAGTGGAGGTGTCTGTTGGCTAGTGGAGGTGTCTGTTGGCTAGTGGAGGTGTCTGTTGGCTAGTGGAGGTGTCTGTTGGCTAGTGGAGGTGTCTGTTGGCTAGTGGAGGTGTCTGTTGGCTAGTGGAGGTGTCAGTTGGCTAGTGGAAGTGTCAGTTGGCTAGTGGAGGTGTCAGTTGGCTAGTGGAGGTGTCTGTTGGCTAGTGGAGGTGTCTGTTGGCTAGTGGAGGTGTATGTTGGCTAGTGGAGGTGTATGTTGGCTAGTGGAGGTGTCTGTTGGCTAGTGGAGGTGTCTGTTGGCTAGTGAAGGTGTCTGTTGGCTAGTGGAGGTGTCTGTTGGCTAGTGGAGGTGTCTGTTGGCTAGTGGAGGTGTCTGTTGGCTAGTGGAGGTGTCAGTTGGCTAGTGGAGGTGTCATAGAGTACTAGGTTTGAGAAGGGTTTTGATTTGCTTTCCTAGGCTCCTCCCCTGGCTCCTCCTCCGTAATGTTGTAGCCTAAACCTACTGGATAGTTCATATGTCGTGGTGCTCTGCTTTCCCATGGCAGGATTGAGGCCTAGTTGAGCAACCATGAGATGATGACAATCAGTTGGTGGCTGCACCAGACTGTCGTTGTTGTAGAAGTATTAAAACAATGTCAATTTAGTCCATTTTTTACGGTTTTGAGTTTTTACTTAACAATACGTTTTGTAGGTTATTTTCGCGATCATATCCTTTAAAAAAAAAAATTGAACTTGTTGAACTTTATAGCACACCAATTCAAAACAGCTTCCATTTGAGGAATCTAGTGCTGTGAATATGAGCTGTGTCAGAATGTGTTTTTAAGAGAGAGAGAGAGAGAGTGAGTGCGTAGAGTTTGTACTCAGAGAACCGTGTTGATTTCATAATTTTTTTTTGATTTCAGCTGGTCTGGGTCTGATTTTCATACAGCAATGTTATTATGTCTCTGTGTTTGCCAAGCCATAAAAATGTTCCCATTTTTTAATTTCTCTCTGATTTAAAAAATAAAAAAATAAATCTGAGACACAAACACCTGTTCCACATGTGAAAACCATGCGGATTACGGACAGAGAAGAGTGGAACTTTTAGAAATCGAATTGCACATAACTAATAATATCTTACTTTAATAGATTTTGACATACTTTTGGTCATGTAGTGTATGTGGACCAGATCCCACTCATTGCTCATGGATCTGTGCTATAGCAGCACACAAGTAGAATTCAAATGCATGCTGGGCCGGGCACGCCCTGAGCCTGTGAAGTGAGCGCTACTGGAGCGGGCGAGAAGGCCGTCTCTTCAGCCTTTGGGAATGTCGCTCCACGCTCCAGTCAAATTGGGCTCCACTCCTTGCTCTGCTCATATACTCTGATGCGGACACCTGCTCGTCGAACATCTCATTCCAAAATCATGGGCATTAAAAATGGAGTTGGTCCCACCCTTTGCTGTTATAACAGCCTCCACTGTTCTGGGAAGGCTTTCCACTAGATGTTGGAATATTGCTGCAGGGACTTAATTCATTATTTGTACCCCTTTTTTCTCCCCAAATTAGTGGTATCCAATTGGTAGTTACAGTCTTGTCCTATCGCTGCAACTCCTGTGCGGACTCGGGAGAGGCGAAGGTCGGGAGACGTGAGTCCTCCGAAACACAACCCAGCCAAGCTGCACTGCTTCTTGACACAATGCTTGCTTAACCCGGAAGCCAGCCGCACCGGAGAAAACACCGTACACCTTGCAACCGTGTCAGCTTGCACTGCGCCTGGCCCGTGGCAGGAGTCGCTAGAGCGCGATGGGACAAGAACATCCCTGCCGGCCAAACCCTCCCCTAACCCGGACGATGCTGGGCCAAACCCTCCCCTAACCCGGACGACGCTGGGCCAAACCCTCCCCTAACCCGGACGACGCTGGGCCAACCCCTCCCCTAACCCGGACGACGCTGGGCCCTCCCCTAACCCAGACAACACTCGGGCCAAAACCTCCCCTAACCCAGACAACACTCTGGCCAAACCCTCCCCTAACCCAGACAACACTTGGGCCAATTGTGCGCCGCCCCATGGGTCTTCCGGTCACGGACGGCTGCGACAGAGCCTGAACTCAAACCAGGATCGCTAGTGGCACAGCTAGCACTGCGATGCAGAGCCTTAGACCGCTGCGCCACATGGGAGGCCTTGTGTGCTCGATGTTATACACCTGTCAGCAACGGGCGTGGTTGAAATAGCAGAATCCACTAATATGAAGGGTGGTCCGCATACTTTAGTATGTATAGTGTATCTGACGTTCAAGAAAGGTTGGACTAAAATCCTTATGATCTACAGCATAATGTCCATGTATCTTTTGAAAAGAAGCTGTCTTTGCCTGATACATGTTCAGTCTGATGTGAGACGGCTGGCTGTTAGTGAGGAGTCCCTGGAGACTGCTGGCTGTTGGTGAGGAGTCCCTGGAGACTGCTGGCTGTTAGTGAGGAGTCCCTGGAGACTGCTGGCTGTTAGTGAGGAGTCCCTGGAGACTGCTGGCTGTTAGTGAGGAGTCCCTGGAGACTGCTGGCTGTTAGTGAGGAGTCCCTGGAGACTGCTGGCTGTTAGTGAGGAGTCCCTGGAGACTGCTGGCTGTTAGTGAGGAGTCCCTGGAGACTGCTGGCTGTTAGTGAGGAGTCCCTGGAGACTGCTGGCTGTTAGTGAGGAGTCCCTGGAGACTGCTGGCTGTTAGTGAGGAGTCCCTGGAGATTGCTGGCTGTTAGTGAGGAGTCCCTGGAGACTGTTGGCTGTTAGTGAGGAGTCCCTGGAGACTGCTGGCTGTTAGTGAGGAGTCCCTGGAGACTGTTGGTTTAATACAATGTGTTTCTGTACAGGGTTTGTTTTGCAAAGGCTTGAGTCTGAATCTTTAAACACAGGTTCTCACACACAGACAGACAGACAGACACGGGGAGAGAGAGAGAGTCTGTGGAAGAGCGATTCATCATGCCATCCACCGGCCTTTCCCTCGGCTCCAATTCACCAACAAGCCCCTTCCAAAGAAAACCCCAATCAGTGAAGGAAAACAAACGGTTCAGAAGAACAACAGAGAATGAACAGTTGGAAAAATTTGAGAGGAGAGAAGGATAAATGATTTCCTGATCGTGTTAATGTTGAACCTGGGTCCATTTCAATGGACTATTCCCATGTCTGGTGGTCGAGGAAAGATGTCTGAGCAAAATATGCTCATTCCTATCTTTAGAACGTCTAGAAGTCTTTGAGCTAAGCATGATCGATTGAGTTTGCCTTGGCCATAGCGTTCACACACTTCATGTTTTATGGAGAGAGGGATATTGTCAGCCACTGTATGTATAGTCACCACCATGCTTAAGAGACCTACTGTTGGATAGAACCTCTGTACGTTATGTCTACTCAATTATATTGATTTAATTTGATCGTTATTCTGATCATTTTAAAGGTGAATCCTAACATCTGCTTGATTCGATTTTGAACTTAGCCCTTGATTTCAATGGGGAGACTAAGTTAAAAGTTGACCTCTGGTGGGAGTTAAGATTCACCTTTTAATGGGCCTTGTTTTCCTCTTGGAGTCGGTGTGTGAATGAATGTTTTCTGAGTCGCCCGATCTTGTTTTCCCTTTAGGAGAATGGATCAGGGTTGCTGGACACGGTGGGAGCGATCGTAGTGGACAGAGAAGGGAACGTGGCAGCTGCAGTGTCCAGTGGGGGTTTAGCCATGAAACACCCAGGCAGGGTGGGACAGGTACAGTAACCATGTCCTCTGGGTGGGACAGGGACAGTAACCATGTCCTCTGGATGGGACAGGGACAGTAACCATGTCCTCTGGGTGGGACAGGGACAGTAACCATGTCCTCTGGGTGGGACAGGGACAGTAACCATGTCCTCTGGGTGGGACAGGGACAGTAACCATGTCCTCTGGGTGGGACAGGGACAGTAACCATGTCCTCTGGGTGGGACAGGGTCAGTAACCATGTCCTCTGGGTGGGACAGGGACAGTAACCATGTCCTCTGGGTGGGACAGGGACAGTAACCATGTCCTCTGGGTGGGACAGGGACAGTAACCATGTCCTCTGGGTGGGACAGGGACAGTAACCATGTCCTCTAGGTGGGACAGGGTCAGTAACCATGTCCTCTGGGTGGGACAGGGTCAGTAACCATGTCCTCTGGGTGGGACAGGGACAGTAACCATGTCCTCTGGGTGGGACAGGGACAGTAACCATGTCCTCTGGGTGGGACAGGGACAGTAACCATGTCCTCTGGGTGGGACAGGGACAGTAACCATGTCCTCTGGGTGGGACAGGGACAGTAACCATGTTCTCTGGGTGGGACAGGGACAGTAACCATGTCCTCTGGGTGGGACAGGGACAGTAACCATGTCCTCTGGGTGGGACAGGGACAGTAACCATGTCCTCTGGGTGGGACAGGGACAGTAACCATGTCCTCTGGGTGGGACAGGGACAGTAACCATGTCCTCTGGGTCCCGGACAGGGACAGTAACCATGTCCTCTGGGTCCCGGACAGGGACAGTAACCATGTCCTCTGGGTCCCGGACAGGGACAGTAACCATGTCCTCTGGGTCCCGGACAGGGACAGTAACCATGTCCTCTGGGTCCCGGACAGGGACAGTAACCATGTCCTCTGGGTCCCGGACAGGGACAGTAACCATGTCCTCTGGGTCCCGGACAGGGACAGTAACCATGTCCTCTGGGTCCCGGACAGGGACAGTAACCATGTCCTCTGGGTCCCGGACAGGGACAGTAACCATGTCCTCTGGGTCCCGGACAGGGACAGTAACCATGTCCTCTGGGTCCCGGACAGGGACAGTAACCATGTCCTCTGGGTCCCGGACAGGGACAGTAACCATGTCCTCTGGGTCCCGGACAGGGACAGTAACCATGTCCTCTGGGTCCCGGACAGGGACAGTAACCATGTCCTCTGGGTCCCGGACAGGGACAGTAACCATGTCCTCTGGGTCCCGGACAGGGACAGTAACCATGTCCTCTGGGTCCCGGACAGGGACAGTAACCATGTCCTCTGGGTCCCGGACAGGGACAGTAACCATGTCCTCTGGGTCCCGGACAGGGACAGTAACCATGTCCTCTGGGTCCCGGACAGGGACAGTAACCATGTCCTCTGGGTCCCGGACAGGGACAGTAACCATGTCCTCTGGGTCCCGGGCAGGGACAGTAACCATGTCCTCTGGGTCCCGGACAGGGACAGTAACCATGTCCTCTGGGTCCCAGGCAGGGTGGGACAGTAACCATGTCCTCTGGGTCCCAGGCAGGGTGGGACAGTAACCATATCCTCTGGGTCCCAGGCAGGGTGGGACAGTAACCATGTCCTCTGGGTCCCAGGCAGGGTGGGACAGGTACCATGTCCTCTGGGTCCCAGACAGGGTGGGACAGGGAACATGTCCTCTGGGTCCCAGACAGGGTGGGACAGGGAACATGTCCTCTGGGTCCCAGGCAGGGTGGGACAGGGACAGTAACCATGTCCTCTGGGTCCCAGGCAGGGTGGGACAGGGACAGTAACCATGTCCTCTGGGTCCCAGGCAGGGTGGGACAGTAACCATGTCCTCTGGGTCCCAGACAGGGTGGGACAGGGAACATGTCCTCTGGGTCCCAGACAGGGTGGGACAGGGAACATGTCCTCTGGGTCCCAGGGAACATGTCCTCTGGGTCCCAGGACAGGGCTTTGACAGGGTGATTTGTTGCCACTTCTCCACTACTTATTTCCATAATTTAATAAATTAAACATTTAATCTACTTGCTCCCTCCCTCCCTCCCTCCCTCCCTCCCTCCCTCCCTCCCTCCCTCCCTCCCTCCCTCCCTCCCTCCCTCCCTCCCTCCCTCCCTCCCTCCCTCCCTCCCTCTCTCTATCTATCCCTCTCTCTCTCTATCCCTCCCTCTCTCTATCCCTCCCTCTCTCTATCCCTCCCTCTCTCTATCCCTCCCTCCCTCTCTCTATCCCTCCCTCCCTCTCTCTCTCTCTCTATCCCTCCCTCCCTCTCTCTATCCCTCTCTCTCTCTCTCTCTCTCTATCCCTCTCTCTCTCTCTCTATCCCTCCCTCCCTCCCTCTCTATCTCTATCCCTCTCTCTCTCTCTCTCTATCTCTATCCCTCCCTCCCTCTCTCTCTCTCTATCCCTCCCTCCCTCTCTCTCTCTCTATCCCTCCCTCTCTCTCGCTATCCCTCCCTCTCTCTCTCTATCCCTCCCTCTCTCTCTATCCCTCCCTCTCTCTCTCTATCCCTCCCTCTCTCTCTCTCTATCCCTTTCTCCCTCTCTCTCTCTATCCCTTTCTCCCTCTCTCTCTCTATCCCTTTCTCCCTCTCTCTATCCCTCCCTCCCTCTCTCTCTCTCTCTCTCTATCCCTCCCTCCCTCCCTCTCTCTCTATCCCTCCCTCTCTCTCTATCCCTCCCTCTCTCTCTCTATCCCTCCCTCTCTCTCTCTCTATCCCTTTCTCCCTCTCTCTCTCTCTATCCCTTTCTCTCTCTCTCTCTCTATCCCTTTCTCCCTCTCTCTATCCCTCCCTCCCTCTCTCTCTCTCTCTCTCTCTCTCTCTATCCCTCCCTCCCTCCCTCCCTCTCTCTCTATCCCTCCCTCCCTCTCTCTCTATATCCCTCCCCCCCTCTCTCTATCCCTTTCTCCCTCTCTCTCTCTCCCTCCCTCCCTAGGCTGCTCATCATGGATGTGGATGCTGGGCTGAGAACACCAGTACCCTGAACCCTTACTCTACAGCAGTGAGTACTTCAGGTAAAACAACCCTTCTCCCCAATACCTTGTGTTTATGTGCTCTGTCATCTCTCCGTATCTCAGTTTCCAGTCATTTTGATTTGACTGAGCCTGTTTTGAGACTGAAGCTCCTTGAAGTCTAAACGTTTTGAAGAAGAGAAAGAATTTAGTTTTGGACCTGTCTGCTTTACAGCTGCAATATGTAAAAAAATAAAAATAATAATTGTGACCAGACCAAATGCACATAGAAATATGTGTTATAGATCTGTCATTGCGCATTGAAAGCAAGTCTGAGAAGCAGTTGATCTATTCTATGTGCTCTATTTCTATGCTTTCTGTTCTTATGTTTCGTTTTGGCTTTTTTTTTTTTTTTTTTACACCAGCAACAAACAGCTGAAAAAAAATGTATTTTTATGCTAAATATATTTCAGAGGTTTAGATGGTACAAAGATTCTCTATACTAGACTTGTTTTGTCTCATCTGTCTGAAGTTAGGCAAATTATTACAATTTTAGCAACCAGGAAATGGAGGAGCGATTTCTGCATGTTGCAATGTGTTCTGATGGAATGTGTCTGAAGTGCAGATATAAGTCAGATTCAGTCGTGGGCTGTAATTCCAAACGGCTTTTAACCGTATAGGGCAGGGGTATTTACCTCTGACCCGAGGAGGTCCGTAGTCTAGCTAGTGTTCTGTTCTCCCTGTTAATTAATTGCACACACCTGGTGTCCCAGGTCTACATCCGTCCCAGATTTTAGAGGGTTAAGAATGGGGAAACAACACTGTGCAACTGACTTCAAGGTCCAGAGCTGATTTTTGAGGGCTATAGGGAGGTGTGTTCCATTTGGTCTCTTCTCTAGCTGACTAAGTCACTGACTGAGTCATGTCGTCTCTTCTGTAGCTGACTAAGTCACTGACTGAGTCACGATGCTCTCTTATATAGCTGACTAAGTCACTGACTTAGTCACGATGGTCTCTTATGTAGCTGACTAAGTCACAGGGCTTTGGATGGTTTGCCCTCCTCCTCCTCAGTCACTAAACTTCTTTAGTTCTTTGTGTAGTTTCTCTTTGTTAGTCATCTGCAGACCAGGTGTACTGCAAGGCTCAGTGGGTCTGCAGGCAAGTTTAGCCTAACATGTGACACCTGTTGCATGTGGATAGTGAGGATAGTGAGGGAGAGGAGGGTGCATGAGGTCATGTGGGGGATTTGTTTACCCAAATGGCACACTATTGGTTCTGGTCAGATGTAGTGCACTATATAGGGAATAGGGTTACGTTTTGGAGGCAGCCAGGGGGCACCTTCTCAAGACCCTCCAAACCCAAAGACGTTGGATTATATCTGTTGTGCATTAGCCTGCTGGTGACATTTCACTATGTAGACCTATTGTCCTTGTTCTCAAAGTGTGACGTCTCCTCACGTTGCCTTTTAACCACTAAAAAAACAACTAGTATTTTTATTTTCTTCAATGGAGCGGTTCTGTTTTGTTAGTTTAGAGTTTCTCCTTTATGTCTCTCTCATAAATGGAGATGGATTAACTGAGCAGAGCTGGCAGAGGAAAAGAGAGGGAGAAAGAGGGGGGTATGAGAGAGTGGGCAAGAGAGAAAGAGGAAGAGAGGAAAGAGAGAAACAGCCAACAAAGGAGTCTGACTCGACTGTCTCTCTCTCTCTTCTCCCAGACTCTCACAAACTATGCAGTGCTGGCAAGGAAAGGGAGAAGGATGGAGGGGGAGAGAGAGAGAGAGCGAAGGGTGGAGGCAGAGAGAGAGAGAGCGAAGGGTGGAGGCAGAGAGAGAGAGCGAAGGGTGAAGGCGGAGAGAGAGAGCGAAGGGTGGAGGCGGAGAGAGAGAGCGAAGGGTGGAGGCGGAGAGAGAGCGAAGGGTGGAGGCGGAGAGAGAGAGCGAAGGGTGAAGGCGGAGAGAGAGAGAGCGAAGAGTGGAGGCGGAGAGAGAGAGCGAAGGGTGGAGGCGGAGAGAGAGAGAGCGAAGGGTGGAGGCGGAGAGAGAGAGCGAAGGGTGGAGGCGGAGAGAGAGAGCGAAGGGTGGAGGCGGAGAGAGAGAGAGCGAAGGGTGAAGGCGGAGAGAGAGAGAGCGAAGGGTGAAGGCGGAGAGAGAGAGCGAAGGGTGAAGGCGGAGAGAGAGAGAGCGAAGGGTGGAGGCGGAGAGAGAGCGAGCGAAGGGTGGAGGCGGAGAGAGAGCGAGCGAAGGGTGGAGGCGGAGAGAGAGCGAGCGAAGGGTGGAGGCGGAGAGAGAGCGAGCGAAGGGTGGAGGCAGAGAGAGCGCGAAGGGTGGAGGCGGAGAGAGAGAGCGCGAAGGGTGGAGGCGGAGAGAGAGAGCGAAGGGAGGGCGGAGGGAGAGCGGAGGGAGGGCGGAGGGAGAGCGGAGGGAGGGCGGAGGGAGAGAGAGCGAAGGGTGGAGGCGGAGGGAGAGAGAGCGAAGGGTGGAGGCGGAGGGAGAGAGAGCGAAGGGCGGAGGGAGAGAGAGCGAAGGGTGGAGGCGGAGAGAGAGAGCGAAGGGTGGAGGCGGAGAGAGAGAGCGAAGGGAGGGCGGAGGGAGAGCGGAGGGAGGGCGGAGGGAGAGAGAGCGAAGGGTGGAGGCGGAGAGAGAGAGCGAAGGGTGAAGGCGGAGAGAGAGAGCGAAGGGTGGAGGCGGAGAGAGAGAGCGAAGGGTGAAGGCGGAGAGAGAGAGAGCGAAGGGTGGAGGCGGAGAGAGAGAGCGAAGGGTGAAGGCGGAGAGAGAGAGCGAAGGGTGGAGGCGGAGAGAGAGAGAGAGAGAGAGCGAAGGGTGAAGGCGGGGAGAGAGAGCGAAGGGTGGAGGCGGAGAGAGAGAGCGAAGGGTGGAGGCAGAGAGAGAGAGAGCGAAGGGTGAAGGCGGAGAGAGAGAGCGAAGGGTGGAGGCGGAGAGAGAGAGCGAAGGGTGGAGGCGGAGAGAGAGAGCGAAGGGTGGAGGCGGAGAGAGAGGGCGGAGGGTGGAGGCGGAGAGAGAGAGCGAAGGGTGGAGGCGGAGAGAGAGAGCGAAGGGTGGAGGCGGAGAGAGAGCGAAGGGTGAAGGCGGAGAGAGAGAGCGAAGGGTGGAGGTGGAGAGAGAGGGCGGAGGGTGGATGCGGAGAGAGAGAGAGCGAAGGGTGAAGGCGGAGAGAGAGAGCGAAGGGTGGAGGCGGAGAGAGAGGCCGGAGGGTGGAGGCGGAGAGAGAGAGAGCGAAGGGTGAAGGCGGAGAGAGAGCGCGAAGGATGGATGCAGAGAGAGAGCGAAGGGTGAAGGCGGAGAGAGAGAGCGAAGGGTGGAGGCGGAGAGAGAGGGCGGAGGGTGGATGCGGAGAGAGAGAGAGCGAAGGGTGGAGGCGGAGAGAGAGCGAAGGGTGAAGGCGGAGAGAGAGAGCGAAGGGTGGAGGCGGAGAGAGAGGGCGGAGGGTGGATGCGGAGAGAGAGAGCGAAGGGTGGAGGCGGAGAGAGAGGGCGGAGGGTGGAGGCGGAGAGAGAGAGAGCGAAGTGTGAAGGCGGAGAGAGAGCGCGAAGGGTGGAGGCGGAGAGAGAGAGCGAAGGGTGAAGGCGGAGAGAGAGAGCGAAGGGTGGAGGCGGAGAGAGAGGGCGGAGGGTGGAGGCGGAGAGAGAGCGAAGGGTGGAGGCGGAGAGAGAGCGAAGGGTGGAGGCGGAGAGAGAGAGAGCGAAGGGTGGAGGCGGAGAGAGAGCGAGCGAAGGGTGGAGGCGGAGAGAGAGGGCGAAGGGTGGAGGCGGAGAGAGAGGGCGGAGGGAGAGCGGAGGGAGGGCGGAGGAAGGGCTGAGGGAGAGCGAAGGGAGAGCGGAGGGAGGGCGGAGGAAGGGCGGAGGGAGAGCGAAGGGCGGAGGGAGAGCGGAGGGAGGGCGGAGGGAGGGCGGAGGAAGGGCGGAGGGAGAGCGGAGGAAGGGCGGAGGGAGAGCTAAGGCGGAGGGAGAGCGAAGGGCGGAGGCGGAGGGAGCGAAGGGCGGAGGGAGCGAAGGGCGGAGGGAGAGAGAGAACGATAGAGCGAGAGAGGGGTGGAAATAGGGAGAGCGAGACAGTGTCACCTAGGATTATTGTTTTTCAACAGTGGCAGCAAATGTACAGGATTTTTTTATTTTTATGGAATGACTGAGAAGGTGACTTCTGGCGACTTTAAAATAAAGACTTTCTACTTCAAAATGCATGAAAATCTCATTATGTTGACGCCATATGAAATATAACTGATGAGCACCACTGACTGTAGGGAGATGATGAGTCTCATTCACACCACTGGGCTGTAGAGAGATGATGAGGTGGCTCTACTCTACTCTACTACTGCAGGAAGAGAGAGAACCAACAAGTCTCGTAGCAGACGGGTTCAGCCAATGAAAGGTCATGCTTTTTATAGGAGTCTCAGACCAGACAGGGCCTCAGCCAATGAAAATTCATGCTTTTATTGGGAGTGTCAGACCAGACAGGGCCTCAGCCAATGAAAGGTCATGCTTTTATAGGAGTCTCAGACCAGACGGGGGTTCAGCCAATGAAAGGTCATGCTTTTAAAGGAGTCTCAGACCAGACAGGGCCTCAGCCAATGAAAGGTCATGCTTTTTATAGGAGTCAATGAGATTTCTATTGGCGTAGTAACGGGAGACAGAATCAATTACTATGTGATATTATGAGAACAACTTTGGTGTTTTCCTGCTCTACTACTTCGACTTGATGATGGTAGAATGTTGTGATTAGAGGGAAGGAGGGTATAGCTTCATGTTTGACAAGAGGAAAACGTACCAGCTGCCGTCAGGAAATCACACGGAGAGACAGAGAGACACCCACAGACAAGACTGACTGACAGCCCAAATGTAGAAGTTCATGGAATGAACCTTGAAAGGTGTTTTTTTGGGGGGTCAGTTACATCGTGTTGTTCAAACGCTAGGTGGTTGTTCGATGTTTGAGCTGAAACGGTCTGCTGGTAGAGACACAGAGATTATCATCTCTGACAGACATCTACAATATTTGTTCTCGACATCCATTGTTGAAAAGATTACAAACTGAATTGAGCCACATTATACCACTTCTTCCCTAATCATACCTTTGTTTTTTGTTTTAAACATTAGAAACCTCCTCTCTTATTTTTTTTTTTTTTTATTTTTTAGGTGAAGTTTTTATTATTTCGATTCATACAATATATTTTATGAATACATTTATGAAGGCCCCCCCCCCCCCGGCGATCTGACAGCATGTCAAATCAATCTGGAGTTATAAATACATAAATATTACGTAGTCAATCTACTGAACAATATATCATGTAGCCTCAGATATACATTAATGATCCACATTCGTGGATGCAAAAGGCCCGTTGATTAAGAGTTCAGAAATGTCCGCTTTCATGTGTCCAGAGTGGACATCTTGGCCCTGTGGATCCTGGCTGTGGAGATCTCCATTAGGACAACCAGAGTGGACACCTTGGCCCTGTGGATCGTGGAGATCTCCATAAGGACAACCAGAGTGGACACCTTGGCCCTGTGGATCGTGGAGATCTCCATAAGGACAACCAGAGTGGACACCTTGGCCCTGTGGATCGTGGAGATCTCCATAAGGACAACCAGAGTGGACACCTTGGCCCTGTGGATCGTGGAGATCTCCATAAGGACAACCAGAGTGGACACCTTAGCCCTGTGAATCGTGGAGATCTCCATAAGGACAACCAGAGTGGACATCTTGGCCCTGTGGATCGTGGAGATCTCCATAAGGACAACCAGAGTGGACATCTTGGCCCTGTGGATCGTGGAGATCTCCATAAGGACAACCAGAGTAGACACCTTGTCCCTGTGGCCGTGGAGATCTCCATAAGGACAACCAGAGTGGACACCTTGGCCCTGTGGATCGTGGAGATCTCCATAAGGACAACCAGAGTGGACACCTTGGCCCTGTGGATCGTGGAGATCTCCATAAGGACAACCAGAGTGGACACCTTGGCCCTGTGGATCGTGGAGATCTCCATAAGGACAACCAGAGTGGACACCTTGGCCCTGTGGATCGTGGAGATCTCCATAAGGACAACCAGAGTGGACACCTTGGCCCTGTGGATCGTGGAGATCTCCATAAGGACAACCAGAGTGGACACCTTGGCCCTGTGGATCATGGCCGTGGAGATCTCCATAAGGACAACCAGAGTGGACACCTTGGCCCTGTGGATCGTGGAGATCTCCATAAGGACAACCAGAGTGGACACCTTGGCCCTGTGGATCGTGGAGATCTCCATAAGGACAACCAGAGTGGACACCTTGGCCCTGTGGATCGTGGAGATCTCCATAAGGACAACCAGAGTGGACATCTTGGCCCTGTGGATCGTGGAGATCTCCATAAGGACAACCAGAGTGGACACCTTGGCCCTGTGGATCGTGGAGATCTCCATAAGGACAACCAGAGTGGACATCTTGGCCCTGTGGATCGTGGAGATCTCCACAAGGACAACCAGAGTGGACACCTTAGCCCTGTGGATCGTGGAGATCTCCATAAGGACAACCAGAGTGGACATCTTGGCCCTGTGGATCGTGGAGATCTCCATAAGGACAACCAGAGTGGACACCTTGGCCCTGTGGATCGTGGAGATCTCCATAAGGACAACCAGAGTGGACATCTTGGCCCTGTGGCCGTGGAGATCTCCATAAGGACAACCAGAGTGGACACCTTGGCCCTGTGGATCATGGCCGTGGAGATCTCCATAAGGACAACCAGAGTGGACACCTTGGCCCTGTGGATCGTGGAGATCTCCATCAGGACAACCAGAGTGGACACCTTGGCCCTGTGGATCGTGGAGATCTCCATAAGGACAACCAGAGTGGACACCTTGGCCCTGTGGATCGTGGAGATCTCCATAAGGACAACCAGAGTGGACATCTTGGCCCTGTGGATCGTGGAGATCTCCATAAGGACAACCAGAGTGGACACCTTGGCCCTGTGGATCGTGGAGATCTCCATAAGGACAACCAGAGTGGACATCTTGGCCCTGTGGATCGTGGAGATCTCCACAAGGACAACCAGAGTGGACACCTTAGCCCTGTGGATCGTGGAGATCTCCATAAGGACAACCAGAGTGGACATCTTGGCCCTGTGGATCGTGGAGATCTCCATAAGGACAACCAGAGTGGAAACCTTGGCCCTGTGGATCGTGGAGATCTCCATAAGGACAACCAGAGTGGACATCTTGGCCCTGTGGCCGTGGAGATCTCCATAAGGACAACCAGAGTGGACACCTTGGCCCTGTGGATCGTGGAGATCTCCATAAGGACAACCAGAGTGGACACCTTGGCCCTGTGGATCGTGGAGATCTCCATAAGGACAACCAGAGTGGACATCTTGGCCCTGTGGATCGTGGCCGTGGGGATCTCCATAAGGACAACCAGAGTGGACATCTTGGCCCTGTGGATCGTGGAGATCTCCATAAGGACAACCAGAGTGGACACCTTGGCCCTGTGGCCGTGGAGATCTCCATAAGGACAACCAGAGTGGACACCTTGGCCCTGTGGCCGTGGAGATCTCCATAAGGACAACCAGAGTGGACACCTTGGCCCTGTGGCCGTGGAGATTTCCATAAGGACAATTTCTTTAAATGTGAGCAGCCATTGTTGCAATGCTAACTGATGAGGCGGAATCCATCTAAAAAATCATATTTTTTTTTACAACATTTATTTTAGAAGTTATGGTTACTGCCAACCATGTTCTCTGTTGGCGTTCTGACCAGTGCCAATCAGAGTCATCACAAATCATCATCACTATGCCGTCATTGTAAATAATAATTTGTTCTTAACTGACTTGCCTAGTTAAAATAAAGGTTCAATAAATAATACATTGAAAAAATGGCGGATTTCCTGGAAACTGAAGAGTCCGTTCTCGTTGAATGCGTCCTTTGATAGTATAAATACCCTCCTCAGATCAGGAATCTGATATAAATGGTTTCTTTACACGCGGAGAATGATTTATTACGCCATATTGGAGAGTATGAATGCCCTTTTTAAGATTAGATCTCATCTGCTTCTCTGTAGCTTTCCACACATTTACTGACTATTCTATAATAGGTACAAGCATTTTGTTTTTGTTGAGTAAATCCCCCAAAATAATACATCTTGAATTGAAGCTGGAGAAGCTGTAGGAACCAGAAGCCTTTGGGTTTAACCAGGTCTTCAGGAAATTCATTTGGAATGATGGGTGATATTTTTTAGATTGTTTTAACTACAAGTCCTCCTGATGCTTTTGTTGTGAGTTCAGGAGGTTTTTCCATCAATACCAGGCGCTTTGTCTTTCTTCATATTTAAAAGAGCAGCTTTCATTTCAGATTAAGTGACCGGTTCCTCCAATACAACTGTTTCTTGCTGAGAGAGTTTGGGCAACGTAAGGTTCTCCAGGAACTGCCGAACAAGCAGAAGTATCAAAGCTACGTGAGGACCTGAAATTCAGTCTGAATAATAGTAGTATTTATTTCTGTAGGATCAGAGATCAGTGGTAGGAGATCTGATCCAGATCAGCTGATCTTGTTTCAGCGATGTTTAAGCTGCAGCACCAGGAAGTGGCTAGGCCTACTGTCTTACCCTTTTTTTTTTTCGCACCCTCTTGCATAATGAATTATCCTCTACGACGTCGCAACGGGTCACTAAGTTCCAGTCTTGTTTTTCAGCTCAATTTCTTTCACTGTTGAATAGTTGTTGTTTTTTAAAGAGAGTCTTCCAGCATTTTACAATGATTTTCCAATTCACTGATCTGAAGTCTTAATTTATGTACATTAGAGGAACAAAGTGTGTTTCCTCTTATGAAACCTTCTACAGCTAACCCTAGTTGACTCCTCCACTGAGTGCTGATTTTATTATTTATTTTATTTATGAAGTCAGAGTTGCATAGTACAATATGATTAAACCTCCATCTCATTGCACTCTTTTTCATTGGGACGAGTTACAATTTTACAAAGAATGGGATTATGATCAGATAGAATGGCCAGTCATGTTTTTATAAATTCCATGTTACCTGTAATATCAGTAGATGTTTAAACATAGTCTCAATTCTCGAGAAGATTTCACATCTAGAGCTATGAGAAGGTCCAGATCTATCTAGTTTAGAGCTATGAGAAGGTCCAGATCTATCTAGAGCTATGAGAAGGTCTAGGTCTATCTAGGTTAGAGCTATGAGAAGGTCCATATCTATCTAGAGCTATGAGAAGGTCCAGGTCTATGTAGGTTAGAGCTATGAGAAGGTCCAGATCTATCTAGAGACATGAGAAAGTCCAGATCTATCTAGAGCTATGAGAAGGTCCAGATCTATCTAGGTTAGAGCTATGAGAAGGTCCATATCTATCTAGTTTAGAGCTATGAGAAGGTCCAGATCTATCTAGTTTACAATCAATAATGGCATTCATGTCAATTCCAATAATAATGTGTATAATCTGATAAAGTGATCATGCTTCAGGTTACAAAAGGGATATTTTTTGGGGGGCGGAGCATAAATTGATACAAACGTGGTTTCCTTCCATACAGAGTGGAACATACAGTGCTTTCGGAAAGTATTCAGACCCCTTGACGTTTTCCCCATTTTGTTACGTTACAGCCTTATTCTAAAATGGATTAAATTGCCCCCCCCCCTCATCAATCTATACACAGTACTCCATAATGAGAAAGCAAAAACATGTTCTTCTTGAAAAAAAAATTGGCAAACTGAAATCACATTTACATAAGTATTCAGACCCTTTACTCAGTACTTTGTTGAACCACATTTGGCAGCGATTACAGCCTCAAGTCTTCTTGGGGATGACGCTACAAGCTTGGCACACCTGTATTTGGGGAGTTTCTCCCATTCTTCTTTGCAGATCCTCTGTCAGGTTGGATGGGGAACGTCGCTACAGGTCTCTCCAGAGGTGTTCGATCGGGTTTAGGTCCAGGTTCTGGCTGGGCCACTCAAGGACATTCAGAGACTTGTCCCAAAGCCACGCCTGCGTTGTCTTGGCTGTGTGCTAATAGTCATTGTCCTGTTGGAAGGTGAACCTTTGCCCCAGTCTGAGGTCCTGAGTGCTCTGGAGCAGGTTTTTGTCAAGGGTCTCTCTGCACCTTGCTCCATACATCTTTCCCTTGATCCTGACTAGTCTCCCAGTCCCTGAAGAACATCCCCACAGCATGATGCTGCCATCACCATGCTTCACCGTAGGGATGGTGCTAGGTTTCCTCCAGACGAGACACTTGGCATTCAAGCCAAAGAGTTCAATCTTGGTTTCAATAGACCAGAGAATCTTGTTTATCATGGTCAGAGTTCTTTAGGTGCCTTTTAGCAAACTCCAAGCGGGCTGTCATGTGCCTTTTACTGAGGGAATGGCATCAGTCTGGTCACTCTACCATAAAGGCCTGATTGGTGAAGTGCTGCAGAGATGGCTGTCCTTCTGGAACGTTCTCCCATCTCCACAGAGGAACTCTGGAGCTCTGTCAGAGTGACCCTGAACGTGGCCCTTCTCCCCCAATTGCTCAGTTTGTCCGGGCGGCCAGCTCTAGGAAGAGTCTTGGTGGTTCCAGGCTTCTTCCATTTACGAATGATGGAGGCCACTGTGTTCTTGGGGACCTTCAATGCTGCAGAAATGTTTTGGTACCCTTCCCCCCTTCTCAGGGGCTCTATGGACAATTGCTTCAACCTCATGGCTTGGTTTTTGCTCTGTCCTGCACGGTCAACTGTGGGACCTTTTTATATAGACAGGTGTGTGCCTTTCCAAATCATGTCCAATCAATTGAATTTACCACAGGTGGTCTCCAAATCAAGTTGTAGAAACATCTCAAGGATGATCAATGGAAACAGGATGCACCTGAGCTCAATTTCGAGTCTCATAGCAAAGTGTTGGAATACTTATGTAAATAAAGTATTTCTGTTTTTTTATTTTATTACATTTTCCAAAGTGTCTTAATCTGTGTTTGCTTTGTCATTATGGGGTATTGTGTGTAGATTGCTAAGGATGTTTTTGTATTTAGGATCTGAATACTTATGTCAATAAGGTGTTTTTTATTTTTAATACATTTGCAAAAAAAATCTAAAAACCTGTTTTCACTTTGTGTAGATTGATGAGGATTTGGTTTCTCCATCACTTTTTAGAAAAAGGCTGTAACTTAATTAACAAAATGTGGAAAAAAAGTCTAGGAGTCTGAATACTTTCCGAATGCGCTATATTTTAACTAGATCTGCCCCGTTTTTAATTTCCAGGTTTGGTTTATGTAGAATAAGCTTAATAACCTTTTGGAAGCAGGAAGCAGCTGCCAGTTTGTAGTTGTTTTTGAAGTGGACATCGCCCTTTAATAAAAAGATGTCTCTTACAATAGAGCTTGATTTCTCCGTAATAAGTCAAGACATTTAATTGGCTTATTTGGCTCATCAGAGCCCCCTCAGATGACAGGAAATGGTCACTAAATTAGCCATGAGCCATCTGTGTTGATGTGAATACTAGTTTGATGGATTAAAGGGGGGGGGGGGGTGGGGGGGGAAGTAACTAGCTGTGAAGTTACTATTCAGTTGCCAACTAAATAATTGTAAACCAGATATTTCAGAAAAAACAAACAGTGAAGATATAAATTGTTGAATAAAATTATATTGAAAATTACAGAAGCCTTTAGATTACCACCCCACTATCCCTGTAAAATATATCAACAACAATCAAAGAAATCTTCCCTGACAGCTTAGGACACAACAGGCCTCCCTCGCCATTCAATGTTTAGATCCGTGACTGAACGCAGAAGTGCCTGTCACTATAAAACCCTCCCAACGCCTCTGAATGTCTCACTCCATTTCCTAAATATCTTGCATTAACTGACACATGAGGATATGAGAACGGGCAAGACATGATCTGTTGACTTTAAGCCTAAATGTAGCTCAAACATGGAGAACAATTTTTTAAATTTTTTAATCATGGTGGTCCAAAAAGTAGATTTTTTTTCTCCCACCCCTGGCTCTAGTGACAGAGAGAATAAACAGAAGACTGTGAGAGAATATGGTTCAGTGCTATTAGCTTGAGTTTTATAGGGAGTATTTGTCTTACTACTAGAAATTTCTTGAGGTTCCGAACGCTTACAAGTTCTGATCTGGTGTGAGAATCACCCCCCCCCCCCCCCCTCAATTTGAGGAAGATCCTGATGACAAATTGAGTGAGTTGCCCGCTACAGTATTCTACTATCTCACATGTTTTTGTTGTTTTTAACTCTGTAATGCCTTGAAACCACCGAATCAATATGTGGTGAGTTTGTAGCTTTTCAATTTTTTTATTTTATTTTTATAACCCACATCTTTTTTCTTTTTACAAAATAATCTGCTGAATTTGAATAATTGTTTATGTTCCTTTAGGGCTCGGTGCAAACATCACAATAGAAACATCACAGTAACCCCTCTTGATTCTTGTAGTGTAAAGATGGAGGGGACACCCTGAGGCAGTTTGGTCTGGTCACAGGAATAAAGAAACCCGTCTCCTTTCATATCCTGTCTCGTCCAGAGCCAACAAAGAAACGGCGTGCGTGTTTTAATGTATTTCTACAATGTATATGTGCATGCCTGGTCTCTGTGTAGGAATAGATCTTACGGTATACCCTCTAAAAGCTGTTTTTTTTTATCATGGAATTCATTTTGCTGTCGTGGATATAAAGGATGTGTCTTGAGATGTTTCTGAATGGTTGCTTCTGTATTGTCATCCTCCTTCCTTTACGATGAGAGGCTAGATAGACGCTGGTTGGTTGGCTTCTCCGTAGCTTGTGGCAAACATTAACTCTTTTGATAGTAGTTCGTAGTTCCTTCAGCCGAGTGCTTTTCACTGTGTTAGAGGCTGATTTGGTCCGACAGGCTGACGTTAGGGGTCATGTCTATTTGGTCTGAAGGGCTGACGTTAGGGGTCATGTCTATTTGGTCTGAAGGGTTGAAGTTTGGGGTCATGTCTATTTGGTCTGGCGGGCTGTAGTTAGGGGTCATGTCTATTTGGTCCGACAGGCTGACGTTAGGGGTCATGTCTATTTGGTCCAACGGGCTGAAGTTAGGGGTCATGTCTATTTGGTCTGAAGGGCTGTAGTTAGGGGTCATGTCTATTTGGTCCAACGGGCTGTAGTTTGGGGTCATGTCTATTTGGTCCACAGAGATAAGTCTCTCAGCTTGCATGCATACGCAAACAAGATACAAACAGGATAAAAAAAACACTCACACACACTCAGCAGCATCAGAGCAGTGGAGCGTTGAGTGGTGTCTTCAAGGTCTAGTGGAGCCTGTTTTGGTGGTCTGGTGACATCAAAGGCGGTACATTAGTTAATAGACCAATAACAGAGAGTTCCATACCTAGGGTTGTAACCAATAGGGTCGCACATTTTCGGGGAATATTCAGAGGTGGAAACTTTCCGTGGGAATTAAACGGGAATTAACGGGAATATATGGGAATTAACGGGAATATAATGGGAATTAACGGGAATATATGGGAATTAACTGTAATTAACAGGAATATAATGGGAATTAACATAATTACATGCAAATGAATATTAATACCATTTAAATGTAATGTTTTTTGCAATTGATATATTTACCATATCATATGGAGACAGAAACATAAACCTTTTACCTCATAAGTAGACATAATTACAAATGATTAAATCCTTCCAGTAGAAATATATATATATATATATATATATATATATATTTTTAGTTATGAATTTAGCTTTAATTAAATGAGTTGACTCTTCACATGGGATGATTTCACTGACCAACAAAAGAAAGGGAATATTGAATTGATCCCTGAACGTTTACAACATACATCTGTAAAATGATTACCAAAGCTTTAGTTTCTAGACTGTATTCCTCTCAGGCTTCCATGTCCTCTCTCCTGAACCTCCTCAATGTCCACCTCTTGAACATCAGACTTTGAGGCCTCATCTTCGCTGTAACTTTCCAACCTTGTGGAGGATGGCTCGTTGTCAGGTTCAAAAAACCTAATTTGCCCGGATGGCCACCAATTTTCAACCCTTATATTGGTCAGCCTGTTGCGTGCTTTGGTCTGTGTGTTCCCAAACAAGGACCAGTTGCGCTCTGAGGTGGCTGATTTTGGTGGGATTTGGAGGATGATGGAGGCAACAGGGGACAGAGCCTCAGATCCACAAAGTCCCTTCCACCAGGTGGCTGATGCAATATGGCAGTCGTGCCAACATATCTCATCTCCATCCCAAAGCCCTTGCTTGGAAGTGTACTTCGCCAGAGCTGTTGCTATCGATAAGGTGTCTGATTCATCATTTTGAACTCGAATAGGAGTAGAGGGACTTTTGTCAGAGGTTGCTTGTTGTGAGCGCTGAGGGAACTTTATGCACTTGGCCAGATGATTCTGCATCTTTGTTGCATTGTTCACATATGATTTGGCACAGTATTTGCAAATGTACACAGCTTTTCCTTCTACATTAGCTGCAGTGAAATGTCTCCACACATCAGATAGTGCCCGTGGCATTTTCCTGTAACGATTAGAAAAAAAGGAGTACAAAAAAATACAATTTCATGTAGAGATAAATAGTTAAACAGTTAAATTAAATAACTCATTTGTAAGAAATGTTTTAAAATGAAACATGTATGGAAACAGGTGAATTAACACTCCTCAGTTAGCAGGCTCAAGCAAGCTAAAACCCACATGGTAGCAAAAAAAAAACTAGCAGAAATTAGTTATTATTTAAACACACTTTGCTGTAGGCTACTATTTACTAGTTAACAAAAAAATTATATGACATGTATTCACCCCCACCCAGTATTGTAATCAAAACTTACCAGAAAGCATGTGGTCCTTGGCTCAGACAGTGTAGTAGTGTGGCCTCAATAGCATCTCATTAGTGCTGCAAGATCTTGAGAATCAGCTGTGCATGTGATGGAAGAATGCACTGTGCATGTGATGGAAGAATGCACTGTGCATGTGATAGGAGAATGCACTGTGCATGTGATGGAAGAATGCACTGTATATGGGATGGAAGAATGCACTGTGCATGTGATAGGAGAATGCACTGTGCATGTGATGGAAGAATGCACTGTGCATGTGATAGGAGAATGCACTGTGCATGTGATGGAAGAATGCACTGTGCATGTGATGGAAGAATGCACTGTGCATGTGATGGAAGAATGCACTGTACATGTGATGGAAGAATGCACTGTACATGTGATGGAAGAATGCACTGTACATGTGATGGAAGAATGCACTGTGCATGTGATGGAAGAATGCACTGTGCATGTGATGGAAGAATGCACTGTGCATGTGATGGAAGAATGCACTGTGCATGTGATGGAAGAATGCACTGTACATGTGATGGAAGAATGCACAGTGCATGTGATGGAAGAATGCACAGTGCATGCAGAGGGTTGCAATCCCATTGAATCGGGGATAGTTTAACCAACATATGCCACAAGACCTAGAATTCCCTCATGTGTACCCCACACAAAAAATGTTTCACTGTTATAAGCTTAATTTAATTTAATTTAAATTTATAACCTAGCTTTTTTTGACGAATTTAAGCAAAATTACCCAAATTCCCGGGCTTAACTTCCCTTATCCATCCCTCTCTGCCAATAAGAGAGCGTTTTCAGTGTTCCTCTCCCCACTCAGACCAATCCCAGACAGTCCTAGAAAAAACGATTGCTTCAGAAGCACATTTTATGTTTGAACCTTTTTTAATTGAAAACAAATCGCAGTAAAGTACTTAATTGTGACCCAGAAATGGTTTTGTTATTGTGTTGTTATTGCACTGTAGTGAGCTCACCGCAGGTTTACTCCCCTTACAGCCTCTTCCAAATCGCTCCCTATCCCTCTCCGTCGGCCCTAGTCCTTCTCTTCTGCAGATCTGTAAGGTGTAAGCAATATGGTTTCAGCTTACTTATACCCTTCAGATCTGAAAATATTAAATGTCTCGGACCAAGGGGAGTGGTAGGGAGTGATTTGGGACTAGCTGCTAGAGAACTGGGTGACTGTGCCAGACAACACACAGGAAGTGTGTGTGTGTGTGTGTGTGTCAGGGTTTCTGTTAGGAAAATGTGGCACCGGACAATGTGACCGGGAAGATATTAATTTACCGGACTCAGAATGACAGAAATCACATGGTAATGGATGGTAATGCATCTCAACAGAACATTTAGAGGATGGTAATGCATCTCGACAGAACATTTAGAGGATGGTAATGCATCTCGACAGAACATTTAGAGGATGGTAATGCATCTCGACAGAACATTTAGACGATGGTAATGCATCTCGACAGAACATTTAGAGGATGGTAATGCATCTCGACAGAACATTTAGAGGATGGTAATGCATCTCAACAGAACATTTAGACGATGGTAATGCATCTCAACAGAACATTTAGACGATGGTAATGCATCTCGACAGAACATTTAGAGGATGGTAATGCATCTCAACAGAACATTTAGAGGATGGTAATGCATCTCAACAGAACATTTAGAGGATGGTAATGCATCTCGACAGAACATTTAGAGGATGGTAATGCATCTTGACAGAACATTTAGAGGATGGTAATGCATCTCAACAGAACATTTAGACGATGGTAATGCATCTCGACAGAACATTTAGAGGATGGTAATGCATCACAACAGAACATTTAGACGATGGTAATGCATCTCAACAGAACATTTAGAGGATGGTAATGCATCTCAACAGAACATTTAGAGGATGGTAATGCATCTCAACAGAACATTGAGAGGATGGTAATGCATCTCAACAGAACATGCAACTCATGTAATGAAGCAGCCAATTAAACTTAATTTTCAAACATTTGCTAAAATGCAGTTTGCAGGAAAACACCATTCTAAACAGAGCACCTGGGGAAAACACCATTCTAAACAGAGCACACCTGGGAAAACACCATTCTAAACAGAACACCTGGGGAAAACACCATTCTAAACAGAACACCTGGGGGAAAACACCATTCTAAACAGAGCACCTGATATTGGTTCCATATGTGAAAGAGATTGAAAGATCTGTTAGATTCTTAGAAAGAGGAGGAGTCTGAAGATGCAACATCTAGGATGGGTTGATATGACTAGGATTGCATGAGTTTCTCTCATCTTCACAGGCATGATTTAGCCACAGAGGAATCGAGGATCATAAGCTTCTTAAAGTAATATCTGTGGATTGTTTCAGATCACGAGCTCGTAGGCCTATCCCTATGTTATGAGATTTGTCCATTCTTTTCGTTGTGTTTCGTGTGGAGTTCTCCATGTGGTCACTGAGCATGGATCTGGTTTCCCTGTCCTGTTTAATGTTCATAGAAGTACCTGACTTCCTGCGCGGGAAATGTAGGAATTTTAATTTTAACACCCATTGCTAATGATAATATATTTAAACTATAGTTCCTCACAGTAAGCTATTTGAAAAATCCTTCTAACAATCTCCCCCTCGATAATCACCAATCCTCGGTGTGAAAGAGCAATGGAAGTGATTGGTCTACTGCTACATTGGCCAATAGCAGGGCTCTCCAACCCTGGTCCTGGAGAGCTACCCTCCTGTAGGTTTTCACTCCAAAGCTAATCTAGCTGATTGTTAAGATGAACCAGGTTAGTTACAACTGGGGTTGGAGTGAAAACCAACAGCAGGGTTTCTCTCCTGGAACAGGGTTGGAGTTAAAACCTACAGGAGGGTGTCTCTCCAGCAACAGGATTGGAGTTATAACCTACAGGAGGGTTTCTCTTCAGGAACAGGGTTGGAGTGAAAACCTACAGGAGGGTAGCTCTCCAGGAACAGGGTTGGAGTTAAAACCTACAGGAGGGTAGCTCTCCAGGAACAGGGTAGAGTTAAAACCTACAGGAGGGTGACTCGCCAGGAACAGGGTTGGAGTTGGCTATTCTCTCCTCCACCCTCTTCCTTTATTTGGCTATTCCCTCTCCACCCTCTTCCTTTAGTTGGCTATTCCCTCCTCCGCCCTCTTCCTTTAGTTGGCTATTCCCTCCTCCACCCTCTTCCTTTAGTTGGCTATTCCCTCTCCACCCTCTTCCTTTAGTTGGCTATTCCCTCCTCCGCCCTCTTCCTTTAGTTGGCTATTCCCTCCTCCACCCTCTTCCTTTAGTTGGCTATTCCCTCCTCCGCCCTCTTCCTTTAGTTGGCTATTCCCTCCTCCGCCCTCTTCCTTTAGTTGGCTATTCCCTCCTCCGCCCTCTTCCTTTAGTTGGCTATTCCCTCCTCCGCTCTCTTCCTTTAGTTGGCTATTCCCTCCTCCGCCCTCTTCCTTTAGTTGGCTATTCCCTCCTCCACCCTCTTCCTTTAGTTGGCTATTCCCTCCTCCGCTCTCTTCCTTTAGTTGGCTATTCCCTCCTCCGCCCTCTTCCTTTAGTTGTCTATTCCCTCCTCCGCCCTCTTCCTTTAGTTGGCTATTCCCTCCTCCGCCCTCTTCCTTTAGTTGGCTATTCCCTCTCCACCCTCTTCCTTTAGTTGGCTATTCCCTCCTCCGCCCTCTTCCTTTAGTTGGCTATTCCCTCCTCCGCCCTCTTCCTTTAGTTGGCTATTCCCTTCATCTCATTCCACATTGAAAACTCTTTCCTTATGGGGAGCATTGGAATGTGTTCCAAATGGCACCCTATTAGGTTTATAGATCTGGGCCCTTTAAGGCTCTGGTCAAAAGTAGTGCACTATATAGGGGAATAGGGTGCCATAGGGCTCTGGTCTAAAGTAGTGCACTATATAGGGAATAGGGTGCCATAGGGCTCTGGCCTAAGGTAGTGCACTAAATATAGGGGAATAGGGTGCCATAGGGCTCTGGTCTAAAATAGTGCACTATATAGGGAATAGGGTGCCATAGGGCTCTGGCCTAAGGTAGTGCACTAAATGTAGAGGAATAGGGTGCCATAGGGCTCTGGTCTAAAGTAGTGCACTATATATAGGGAATAGGGTGCCATATGGAAGACGGCATACATGTGTGTACCGGAACAACACCTGTTTTAAATTTCCCCCAAAACTTGAAAGGCAAAGAAACAGAAAAACAATAATTTGAGTTCTGACACAGAGAAAGAGGGAGTTTCTCTCTGTCTCTCTCTCTGTCTCTGTCTCTCTCTCTCTCTCTGTCTCTCTCTCTCTCTGTTTCTCTCTCTCTGTCTCTCTCTCTGTTTCTCTGTCTCTCTCTCTGTTTCTCTGTCTCTCTCTCTCTCTGTCTCTGTCTCTGTCTCTGTCTCTCTCTGTCTCTCTGTTTCTCTCTCTCTCTCTCTGTCTCTCTCTCTCTCTGTTTCTCTCTCTCTCTCTGTCTCTGTCTCTGTCTCTCTGTTTCTCTCTGTTTCTCTCTGTTTCTCTCTGTTTCTCTCTGTCTCTCTGTCTCTCTGTTTCTCTCTGTTTCTCTCTCTCTCTCTCTCTGTCTCTCGCTCTCTCTCTCTCGCTCTCTCTCTCTCTGTTTCTCTCTGTTTCTCTCTGTTTCTGTCTGTCTCTCCTTCTACTCTATCCTTGTCACCCCTCCCTTCTTTCTCTCTCCCCTGTATTTCTGGTCCAGTTGTTAGTCCTGTCTTCATATGTTGGTCTCTATGTTGACCTTTTTATTCCCTTGTTCTGTTGCTGCGGTCGCCACCAGCGTACTTCACATCTTCCTCTGTGGCTTGCTGTCACACACTTTCTTGCTCTCTTTCTCGCGCTCTCTCTCTCTCTCTCTTTCTCTCTCTCTTTCTCTCTCTCTCTCTCTCTCTCTCTCTCTCTCTCTTTTTCTCTCTCTTTTTCTCTCTCTTTCTCTCTCTTTTTCTCTCTCTCTCTCTTTCTCTCTCTCTCTCTCTCTCTCTCTCTCTCGCACTCTCTCGCTCTCTCTCTCTCTTTCTCGCGCTCTCTCTCTCTCTCTCTTTCTCGCGCTCTCTCTCTCTCTCTCTCTCTCTCGCTCTCTCTCGCTCTCTTTCTCGCTCTCTTTCTCGCTCTCTTTCTCGCTCTCTCTCTCTCTCTCTCTCGCTCGCTCGCTCGCTCTCTGGTTGTTAATACTATTTCCATGTCTCTTCCGTGTGGCTTTGAGCCTTCCCTCTCACAATAATAGTTTTCTCCGTTAAATATTTGTGTGCTTGCGTCCGTTTGATTACTGTGTTATAATATCCGTTTCCCCTTGAGACCGTTCGAGCCGTTTACAGTATGGAGGGCAAGATACCAGGCCCCCCCCCCCCAAAGAAAAAAACAGACAACTTTGAATTTACTTCAGGCACCCGGTTGCCTCGGTAACCGACCTGCACACAGGGTTTTGTTGTTAGTTACCTGGTATTTAACGAGACCTGAGGGTTTGTGTTTACTGAATCAACAAGTCTGTTTTCTATAGTCTTTATGGGATTTTTCTTGGGCTGCTGCCAGAACTCTTCAGTAGTGCTGAGCGATTTAAGCAAAATGTAGGTTATTTTTCATTTTTTTTTAAGCAACTAATTGACCGATGTTGTTCAATTATTTGAATTCCATTTTGTTCTGTTTTTTTTTTTTCCTTCTTCTGTGAGCTCAATACACACATTGCACAGTTTCACTAGAGATAAATCTGATTAAGCCTGATCTGTGTCGTAAGGAGTTGTAGTTTACAACAGGCCACTATTCTACATAGTTCAACTCATTAAAACGCGGTAATTAACTACAATGACCATAATCCTACAGAAGAGACATAAATGCTCCATTGTGAGATGGGGGGGGGGATGTAAGAGAGCAGCTGCATCTCTATCCTGAAAACACCTGATCTAAGTGATTTAATAGTTTGTATTCAGCAGGCATTAAATTACGCCTTATTTAACTTTGAAGAACTACTTAAAATAGTGATTTTTGTCAGACGGGCAGCTCTATAGAGATGAGATGACGACTTGGAATTAAATAATAAAGTCATTAAAAAGGCCTGAAATAAATGTAATAAACACAACAACTGATATACTTTATTAAAGTAAAGTAATGTGAATAACTGAAGGTAAATAAGTGATCAGCAGTAATGAGCACTCCACCGCCATCATGGGACTTTTATTACAGTCACTAAGCATCATGGGACATTTATTACAGTCACTAAGCATCATGGGACTTATTACAGTCACTACGCATCACAGGATTTTTATTACAGTCACTAGCATCACGGGACTTTTATTACAGTCACTAGCATCATGGGACATTTATTAGAGTCACTAGCATCAAGGGACTTTTATTAGAGTAACTAGCATCAAGGGACTTTTATTACAGTCACTAGCATCAAGGGACTTTTATTACAGTCACTTAGCATCACGGGTCTTTTATTACAGTCACTAAGCATCATGGGACTTTTATTGCAGTCACTAGCATCATGGGACTTTTATTGCAGTCACTAGCATCATGGGACTTTTATTACAGTCACTTAGCATCACGGGTCTTTTATTACAGTCACTAAGCATCATGGGACTTTTATTACAGTCACTAGCATCATGGGACTTTTATTACAGTCACTAAGCACCATGGGACTTTTATTACAGTCACTAAGCATCATGGGACTTTTATTACAGTCACTAGCATCATGGGACTTTTATTACAGTCACTAGCATCATGGGACTTTTATTACAGTCACTAAGCATCATGGGAAATTTATTACAGTCACTAAGCATCATGGGACTTATTACAGTCACTAAGCATCATGGGACTTTTATTACAGTCACTAAGCATCATGGGACATTTATTACAGTCACTAAGCATCATGGGACTTATTACAGTCACTAGCATCATGGAACATTTATTACAGTCACTAAGCATCATGGGACTTATTACAGTCACTAAGCATCATGGGACTTATTACAGTCACTAAGCATCATGGGACATTTATTACAGTCACTAAGCATCATGGGACTTATTACAGTCACTAGCATCACGGGACTTTTTTTACAGTCACTAAGCATCATGGGACTTTTATTACAGTCACTAAGCATCATGGGACTTATTACAGTCACTAAGCATCATGGGACTTATTACAGTCACTAGCATCATGGGACTTTTTTAACAGTCACTAAGCATCATGGGACTTTTATTACAGTCACTAGCATCATGGGACTTTTATTACAGTCACTAGCATCACGGGACTTTTATTAGAGTCACTAAGCATCATGGGACTTTTATTACAGTCACTAGCATCAAGGGACTTTTATTACAGTCACTAGCATCATGGGACTTTTATTACAGTCACTAGCATCATGGGACTTTTACTACAGTCACTAGCATCACGGGACTTTTATTACAGTCACTAGCATCAAGGGACTTTTATTACAGTCACTAGCATCATGGGACTTTTATTACAGTCACTAGCATCATGGGACTTTTATTACAGTCACTAGCATCATGGGACTTTTATTACAGTCACTAAGCATCATGGGACTTTTATTACAGTCACTAGCATCATGGGACTTTTATTACAGTCACTAGCATCAAGGGACTTTTATTACAGTCACTAGCATCATGGGACTTTTATTACAGTCACTAGCATCATGGGACTTTTATTACAGTCACTAGCATCATGGGACTTTTATTACAGTCACTAGCATCATGGGACTTTTATTACAGTCACTAGCATCACGGGACTTTTATTAGAGTCACTAAGCATCATGGGACTTTTATTACAGTCACTAGCATCATGGGACTTTTATTACAGTCACTAGCATCACAGGACTTTTATTAGAGTCACTAAGCATTATGGGACTTTTATTACAGTCACTAGCATCACGGGACTTTTATTACAGTCACTAGCATCAAGGGACTTTTATTACAGTCACTAGCATCATGGGACTTTTATTACAGTCACTAGCATCATGGGACTTTTATTACAGTCACTAGCATCACGGGACTTTTATTACAGTCACTAGCATCACGGGACTTTTATTACAGTCACTAGCATCATTGGACTTTTATTACAGTCACTAGCATCATGGGACTTTTATTACAGTCACTAGCATCACGGGACTTTTATTAGAGTCACTAAGCATCATGGGACTTTTATTACAGTCACTAGCATCATGGGACTTTTATTACAGTCACTAGCATCAAGGGACTTTTATTACAGTCACTAGCATCATGGGACTTTTATTACAGTCACTAGCATCATGGGACTTTTATTACAGTCACTAGCATCACGGGACTTTTATTAGAGTCACTAAGCATCATGGGACTTTTATTACAGTCACTAGCATCATGGGACTTTTATTACAGTCACTAGCATCACAGGACTTTTATTAGAGTCACTAAGCATTATGGGACTTTTATTACAGTCACTAGCATCAAGGGACTTTTATTACAGTCACTAGCATCATGGGACATTTATTACAGTCACTAGCATCACAGGACTTTTATTACAGTCACTAGCATCACGGGACTTTTATTACAGTCACTAGCATCACGGGACTTTTATTACAGTCACTAGCATCACAGGACTTTTATTACAATCACTAGCATCACGGGACTTTTATTACAGTCACTAGCATCACGGGACTTTTATTACAGTCACTAGCATCACGGGACGTTATTACAGTCACTAGCATCATGGGACTTTTATTACAGTCACTAAGCATCATGGGACTTTTATTACAGTCACCAGCATCATGGGACTTTTATTACAGTCACTAGCATCATGGGACTTTTATTACAGTCACAAACCATCATGGGACTTTTATTAGTCACTAGCATCACGGGACTTTTATTACAGTCACTAGCATCATGGGACTTTTATTAGGCACTAGCATCATGGGACTTTTATTACAGTCACTAAGCATCATGGGACATTTATTACAGTCACTAAGCATCATGGGACATTTATTACAGTCACTAAGCATCATGGGACTTTTATTACAGTCACTAGCATCACGGGACTTTTATTACAGTCACTAGCATCACGGGACTTTTATTACAGTCACTAAGCATCATGAGACTTTTTTTTACAGTCACTAAGCATCATGGGACTTTTATTACAGTCACTAGCATCATGGGACTTTTATTACAGTCACTAGCATCATGGGACTTTTATTACAGTCACTAAGCATCATGGGACATTTATTACAGTCACTAAGCATCATGGGACTTTTATTACAGTCACTAGCATCACGGGACTTTTATTACAGTCACTAGCATCACAGGACTTTTATTACAGTCACTAGCATCACGGGACTTTTATTACAATCACTAGCATCACGGGACTTTTATTACAGTCACTAGCATCACGGGACTTTTATTACAGTCACTAGCATCACAGGACTTTTATTACAGTCACTAGCATCATGGGACTTTTATTACAGTCACTAAGCATCACAGGACTTTTATTACAGTCACTAGCATCACGGGACTTTTATTACAGTCACTAGCATCATGGGACTTTTATTACAGTCACTAAGCATCATGGGACTTTTATTACAGTCACTAGCATCACGAGACTTTTATTACAGTCACTAGCATCACGGGACTTTTATTACAGTCACTAGCATCACGGGACTTTTATTAGTCACTAGCATCATGGGACTTTTATTACAGTCACTAAGCATCATGGGACATTTATTACAGTCACTAAGCATCATGGGACATTTATTACAGTCACTAAGCATCATGGGACTTTTATTACAGTCACTAGCATCACAGGACTTTTATTACAGTCACTAGCATCACGGGACTTTTATTACAGTCACTAAGCATCACGGGACTTTTATTACAGTCACTAAGCATCATGGGACTTTTATTACAGTCACTAGCATCATGGGACTTTTATTACAGTCACTAGCATCATGGGACTTTTATTACAGTCACTAAGCATCATGGGACATTTATTACAGTCACTAAGCATCATGGGACTTTTATTACAGTCACTAGCATCACGGGACTTTTATTACAGTCACTAAGCATCACGGGACTTTTATTACAGTCACTAGCATCACGGGACTTTTATTACAGTCACTAGCATCACGGGACTTTTATTACAGTCACTAGCATCACGGGACTTTTATTACAGTCACTAGCATCACGGGACTTTTATTACAGTTGTTGTATTCTGTGTCGTTTCAGCATTCAACCCAAATAATCAAAACCAAAATTGAAAAACTAATTTAAAAATAATAATAATAATAATAATAATTGAACTGGAACGGGACCAACCTCAAAAAGCACTAATCTCTCAGCACTCTCCTTCAGGTTGTTGTCCATAGTCTTTATGGGCTTTGTCTTGAGCTGCTGCCAGACATTTGTTTCCTTTCAGGAGGTTTTCTTTCCCTGGTTGACTGTCTGGGTCTTTCCCTGGTTGACTGTCTGGGTCTTTCCCTGGTTGACTGTCTGGGTCTTTCCCTGGTTGACTGTCTGGGTCTTTCCCTGGTTGACTGTCTGGGTCTTTCCCTGGTTGACTGTCTGGGTCTTTCCCTGGTTGACTGTCTGGGTCTTTCCCTGGTTGACTGTCTGGGCCTTTCCCTGGTTGACTGTCTGGGCCTTTCCCTGGTTGACTGTCTGGGCCTTTCCCTGGTTGACTGTCTGGGCCTTTCCCTGGTTGACTGTCTGGGCCTTTCCCTGGTTGACTGTCTGGGCCTTTCCCTGGTTGACTGTCTGGGTCTTTCCCTGGTTGACTGTCTGGGTCTTTCCCTGGTTGACTGTCTGGGTCTTTCCCTGGTTGACTGTCTGGGTCTTTCCCTGGTTGACTGTCTGGGTCTTTCCCTGGTTGACTGTCTGGGTCTTTCCCTGGTTGACTGTCTGGGTCTTTCCCTGGTTGACTGTCTGGGTCTTTCCCTGGTTGACTGTCTGGGTCTTTCCCTGGTTGACTGTCTGGGTCTTTCCCTGGTTGACTGTCTGGGTCTTTCCCTGGTTGACTGTCTGGGTCTTTCCCTGGTTGACTGTCTGGGTCTTTCCCTGGTTGACTGTCTGGGTCTTTCCCTGGTTGACTGTCTGGGTTTTACATGGGTCTTTCCCTGGTTGACTGTCTGGGTTTTACGGTTGACTGTCTGGGTTTTACATGTGTCTTTCCCTGGTTGACTGTCTGGGTTTTACATGTGTCTTTCCCTGGTTGACTGTCTGGGTTTTACATGGGTCTTTCCCTGGTTGACTGTCTGGGTTTTACATGGGTCTTTCCCTGGTTGACTGTCTGGGTTTTACATGGGTCTTTCCCTGGTTGACTGTCTGGGTTTTACATGGGTCTTTCCCTGGTTGACTGTCTGGGTTTTACATGGGTCTTTCCCTGGTTGACTGTCTGGGTTTTACATGGGTCTTTCCCTGGTTGACTGCCTGGGTTTTACATGGGTCTTTCCCTGGTTGACTGTCTGGGTTCTACATGGGTCTTTCCCTGGTTGACACATGGATCTTTCCCTGGTTGACTGTCTGGGTTTTACATGGGTCTTTCCCTGGTTGACACATGGATCTTTCCCTGGTTGACTGTCTGTGTTTTACATGGGTCTTTCCCTGGTTGACTGTCTGGGTTCTACATGGGTCTTTCCCTGGTTGACTGTCTGTGTTTTACATGGGTCTTTCCCTGGTTGACTGTCTGGGTTCTACATGGGTCTTTCCCATTTTGAAAACAGCTTGTGTGTAGTGTACGTCAACCTTCCTCCATTTACACTATTCTCTTTTTATAAAGCTTCACGCAACTGGTTTAAATGTACACATTCCTCAATTGTTAACCTTATTAATGTATTGGTGACATCCATCCACCTGTTCAGTCTAGAGTTGGGAGGAGAAGGTGGGGACACCTGTTTAGTTGGGAGGTGAAGGTGGGACACCTGTTTAGTTGGGAGGTGAAGGTGGGACACCTGTTTAGTCTGAAGGTGAAGGTGGGGACACCTGTTTAGTTGGGAGGTGAAGGTGGGGACACCTGTTTAGTCGGGAGGTGAAGGTGGGGACACCTGTTTAGTTGGGAGGTGAAGGTCGGGACACCTGTTTAGTCTGAAGGTGAAGGTGGGGACACCTGTTTAGTTGGGAGGTGAAGGTGGGGACACCTGTTTAGTTGGGAGGTGAAGGTGGGGACACGTGTTTAGTTGGGAGGTGAAGGTGGGACACCTGTTTAGTCTGAAGGTGAAGATGGGGACACCTGTTTAGTTGGGAGGTGAAGGTGGGACACCTGTTTAGTCTGAAGGTGAAGGTGGGGACACCTGTTTAGTTGGGAGGTGAAGGTGGGGACACCTGTTTAGTCTGAAGGTGAAGGTGGGGACACCTGTTTAGTCTGAAGGTGAAAGTCGGGACACCTGTTTAGTCTGAAGGTGAAGGTGGGGACACCTGTCTAGTTGGGAGGTGAAGGTGGGGACACCTGTTTAGTTATACTATATGTGCCATCTAGTACTATATGTACCATCTAGTACTATACGTGCCATCTAGTACTATACGTACCATCTAGTACTATACGTGCCATCTAGTACTATACGTACCATCTAGTACTATACGTGCCATCTAGTACTATACGTGCCATCTAGTACTATACGTGCCATCTAGTACTATACGTGCCATCTAGTACTATACGTACCATCTAGTAATATACGTGCCATCTAGTACTATACGTGCCATCTAGTACTATACGTGCCATCTAGTACTATACGTGCCATCTAGTACTATACGTGCCATCTAGTACTATACGTGCCATCTAGTACTATACGTGCCATCTAGTACTATACGTGCCATCTAGTACTATACGTGCCATCTAGTACTATACGTGCCATCTAGTACTACATGTACCATCTAGTACTATACGTGCCAGGGGGGGGCCCTTGTGATTGTCCAGCATGTGCATGCCATGAAGAAAGTGAGAGCCCCGCTTGTGATTGGTCAGCATCCTCTGTGCATGTAGAGAGTGAATGAACGGAGTCTAGCGCGTCTCGTTGGAGGAGGTACCAAAGTCTTAGTTTTAGTTGTGTCAACGGAAGTGCCAGAGTGTGTTTTTTCCATGCGTTCTAGTAATTTGATCATGGCAGTAGAAAGATTATTCAATAGTCGTATAAACTCCTTACTCTGCTCATCTTAAATGTCACAATTGAAGTGAGCATACGGCGAAATAAAACACCTGTTGTTTTTTTTCTTTTTCTGACTTTTCTTTCGTTTTTCATTCGGACATGTAAACCGCTTAGTCGGCGTTCCAGCGTTTTGTTTTTTGATCGGGCATCGGGTAGCCGCCATCTTTTTTAACGTGAGTGAAGTGAGTTCGGAAAAAACGGATTCGTTTGTATAATAGTATAATAGTTTTCACTTACAAAACGTTCTATGTCGCAACTCAGAATCAAAAAGTATCATGGTCGCTGTGGTAGAACGTTTGCGTTTATCAAAAGTCCCATCAGGCAGTCTGATTTCAGATGTGTCCTTGTAAACAGGATTATTAGGGAAATCGTTCTTCTTGCAAAGCGTGTTTTAAACATTTAAATCAAGCCATATTGTATTCATCTGACTATCCACAATAATTACACTGGGTGCATGGAACCGCGTTCAATGAAAGGAGAAAAACCCATACATAACCCATACATAACCCATACATAACCCATACATAACTCATACATAACCCATACATAACCCATACATAACCCATACATAAAAAAACTCATACATAACCCATACATAAAAAAACTCATACATAACCCATACATAACTCATACATAACCCATACATAACCCATACATAACTCATACATAACTCATACATAAAAAAACTCATACATAACCCATACATAAAAAAACTCATACATAACCCATACATAACCCATACATAACTCATACATAACCCATACATAACCCATACATAACCCATACATAACTCATACATAACCCATACATAAAAAAACTCATACATAACCCATACATAACCCATACATAACTCATACATAACTCATACATAACTCATACATAACCCATACATAACTCATACATAACTCATACATAACCCATACATAACTCATACATAACCCATATATAACTCATACATAAAAAAACTCATACATAACCCATACATAACCCATACATAACTCATACATAACCCATACATAACCCATATATAAAAAAACTCATACATAACCCATACATAACCCATACATAACCCATACATAACTCATACATAACCCATATATAAAAAAAACTCATACATAACCCATACATAACTCATACATAACCCATACATAACCCATACATAACCCATACATAACCCATACATAACTCATACATAACTCATACATAACTCATACATAACTCATACATAACCCATACATAACTCATACATAACCCATACATAACCCATACATAACCCATACATAACCCATACATAACTCATACATAACTCATACATAACCCATACATAACTCATACATAAAAAAACTCATACATAACCCATACATAACCCATACATAACTCATACATAACCCATACATAACCCATACATAACTCATACATAACTCATACATAACCCATACATAACTCATACATAACTCATACATAACCCATACATAAAAAAACTCATACATAACCCATACATAACTCATACATAACCCATACATAACTCATACATAACCCATACATAACTCATACATAACCCATACATAACTCATACATAACCCATACATAACTCATACATAACTCATACATAACCCATACATAACTCATACATAACCCATACATAACCCATACATAACTCATACATAACTCATACATAACTCATACATAACTCATACATAACCCATACATAACCCATATATAACTCATACATAACCCATACATAACTCATACATAACCCATACATTGATAAGCATCTCCCTCCTGTCTTCCTGTGTGTGTGTGTGTGTGTGTGTGTGTGTGTGTGTGTAGGTTGTGGGGAACATCTAATACGAACCATGCTAGCGCGTGAGTGTTCTTCTGCCATGCAGTGTGAAGATGCTCACCAGGCGCTGCTGGAGGCTATGCAGAACAAGTTCATCAGTAAGTCACACACACACACACACACACACACTGTCAGTTTCAGCCAAGCATGTGTGTACGGTCTCAGTTTGGCACGGAGGAGGTCATGACAAAAAACTGAAGTGAAAAAGCATTGATTGTCTAACAACTGGAAACGGTGACAACAAAGAGGTCCAAGTGGACCGTGTCTTGGTGAATGGATGACTCACATCTGTTCTGCTAACGGCCCAAACATTCATATTCGACAGACGGCTGTCCTTATTTTCATGGCCACATCAATGTTTTGTTGACAGTTCATTTTGAAGATGGTGTTGGGCTATTTCTGTATTTTCTGTATATTCAGAAGTGGTCAGTGTTGAATAAGCCTTGTTAACTTTGTTGGGCTCTCTCTGTCTTTCTCTGTTTCTCTCTGTTTCTCTCTGTTTCTCTCTGTTTCTCTCTGTCTCTCTCTGTCTTTCTCTCTGTCTCTCTCTGTCTTTCTCTCTGTCTCTCTCTGTTTCTCTCTGTCTTTCTGTCTTTCTCTCTGTTTCTCTCTGTTTCTGTTTCTCCCTGTTTCTCTCTCTGTTTCTCTGTTTCTCTCTGTTTCGCTCTGTTTCTCTCTCTGTTTCTCTCTGTTTCTCTTTGTTTCTCTCTCTGTTTCTCTCTCTGTTTCTCTCTCTGTTTCTCTCAGTTTCTCTCTCTCTCTCTCTCTCTTTCTCTCTGTCTTTCTCTCTTCTCTCTCTCTGTCTCTCTCTTTCTGTCTCTCTCTGTCTCCCTCGGTCTCTGTCTCTCTCTCTCTCTCTCTCTCTCTCTCTCTCTGTCTCTCGCTTTTTTTTTCTCTCTCTTTCTGGGTCTATGAGAGGAAGCGGCCGTTAGAGTTAAACAGAGAGGAGAGAACAGGGCGAGAAAATGTGGAATCATTTGGTGGTTTTGGTCTTCTTCCTTTTTAGAAGTCTGTCTCAGTCCGACCGTTCCGTTCTCTAAAACACTACAACTGTACCCCATATGGCACCCTATTTTAGGATACTACTTATGACCAGGGCCCACGGGGCTCTAACCCGGGGCTCTAACCAGGTCCCACGGGGCTCTAACCACCAGGGCCCGCTGGGCTCTAGCCACCAGGGCCCGCCGGGCTCTAGCCACCAGGGCCCGCCGGGCTCTAGCCACCAGGGCCCGCCGGGCTCTAGCCACCAGGGCCCGCCGGGCTCTAGCCACCAGGGCCCGCCGGGCTCTAGCCACCAGGGCCCGCCGGGCTCTAACCACCAGGGCCCACGGGGCTCTGGTAAAGAATTGTGCCCTGGACAGTTGGAAGAGCGATGATCTAGACTGTCCTGTTGTTGTCTCTGAAGTCTCTCATTAAACCTAACACAGCTCTATAAACCCTTACGCACAGACAGACACACACACACACAGTCTTTCCTTCGTGATGAGAGATGATGAGTCTTTGATGTGGCCAGACAATCCTCACTCAGCTTACACAACCCATTTAATTGAAGCTCCCTAAATAGAATATCTTGAATGATTCTCATTCTTTATGTCCAGCTCTCTAAATAGAATATCATGAATGATTCTCATTCTTTATGTCCAGCTCTCTAAATAGAATATCATGAATGATTCTCATTCTTTATGTCCAGCTCTCTAAATAGAATATCATGAATGATTCTCATTCTTTATGTCCAGCTCTCTAAATAGAATATCATGAATGATTCTCATTCTTTATGTCCAGCTCTCTAAATAGAATATCTTGAATGATTCACATGCTGCTTTTTCTTCTTTGTCAATCTCTTTTTTGAGCAGGAGGGTAGAGAGAGTGACGAGGTAGTGACGAGGTAGTGACGAGGTAGCCCGGAGGGTAGGGAGAGTGATATCGTAGCCCGGAGGGTAGGGAGAGTGACGAGGTAGCCCGGAGGGTAGGGGGAATGACGAGGTAGCCCGGAGGGTAGGGGGAGTGACGAGGTAGCCCGGAGGGTAGGGGGAGTGACGAGGTAGCCCGGAGGGTAGGGGGAGTGACGAGGTAGCCCGGAGGGTAGGGAGAGTGACGAGGTAGCCCGGAGGGTAGGGAGAGTGACGAGGTAGCCCGGAGAGTAGGGAGAGTGACGAGGTAGCCCGGAGGGTAGGGAGAGTGACGAGGTAGCCCGGAGGGTAGGAAGAGTGACGCGGTAGCCCGGAGGGTAGGCGGAGTGACGCGGTAGCCCGGAGGGTAGGCGGAGTGACGCGGTAGCCCGGAGGGTAGGCGGAGTGACGCGGTAGCCCGGAGGGTCGGGGGAGTGACGAGGTAGCCCGGAGGGTAGAGGGAGTGACGAGGTAGCCCGGAGGGTAGGGGGAGTGACGAGGTAGCCCGGAGGGTAGGGGGAGTGACGAGGTAGCCCGGAGGGTAGGGGGAGTGACGAGGTAGCCCGGAGGGTAGGGGGAGTGACGAGGTAGCCCGGAGGGTAGGGAGAGGGACGAGGTAGCCCGGAGGGTAGGGAGAGGGACGAGGTAGCCCGGAGGGTAGGGAGAGGGACGAGGTAGCCCGGAGGGTAGGGAGAGGGACGCGGTAGCCCGGAGGGTAGGGAGAGGGACGCGGTAGCCCGGAGGGTAGGGGGAGTGACGAGGTAGCCCGGAGGGTAGGGGGAGTGACGAGGTAGCCCGGAGGGTAGGGGGAGTGACGAGGTAGCCCGGAGGGTAGGGGGAGTGACGAGGTAGCCCGGAGGGTAGGGGGAGTGACGAGGTAGCCCGGAGGGTAGGGGGAGTGACGAGGTAGCCCGGAGGGTAGGGGGAGTGACGAGGTAGCCCGGAGGGTAGGGGGAGTGACGAGGTAGCCCGGAGGGTAGGGGGAGTGACCAGGTAGCCCGGAGGGTAGGGACGAGGTAGCCCGGAGGGTAGGGGGAGGTAGCGACGACATAGCCAGGAGGGTAGGGGGAGTGACGCGGTAGCCCGGAGGGTAGGGGGAGGTAGCGACGACATAGCCAGGAGGGTAGGGGGAGTGACGCGGTAGCCGGAGAGTAGGGGGAGGTAGCGACGAGGTAGCCCGGAGGGTAGGGGGAGTGACGCGGTAGCCCGGAGGGTAGGGGGAGGTAGCGACGAGGTAGCCAGGAGGGTAGGGGGAGTGACGCGGTAGCCCGGAGGGTAGGGGGAGGTAGCGACGAGATAGCCCGGAGGGTAGGGGGAGGTAGCCAGGAGGGTAGGGGGAGTGACGCGGTAGCCCAGAGGGTAGGGGGAGGTAGCGACGAGGTAGCCCGGAGGGTAGGGGGAGGTAGCCAGGAGGGTAGGGGGAGTGACGCGGTAGCCAGGAGGGTAGGGGGAGGTAGCGACGACATAGCCAGGAGGGTAGGGGGAGTGACGCGGTAGCCAGGAGGGTAGGGGGAGTGACGCGGTAGCCCAGAGGGTAGTGGGAGGTAGCGACGACATAGCCAGGAGGGTAGGGGGAGTGACGCGGTAGCCAGGAGGGTAGTGGGAGGTAGCGACGACATAGCCAGGAGGGTAGGGTGAGTGACGCGGTAGCCAGGAGGGTAGGGGGAGGTAGCGACGACATAGCCAGGAGGGTAGGGGGAGTGACGCGGTAGCCAGGAGGGTAGGGGGAGTGACGCGGTAGCCCAGAGGGTAGGGGGAGGTAGCGACGACATAGCCAGGAGGGTAGGGGGAGTGACGCGGTAGCCCAGAGGGTAGTGGGAGGTAGCGACGAGGTAGCCCGGAGGGTAGGGGGAGTGACGCGGTAGCCCGGAGGTTAGGGGGAGTGACGCGGTAGCCCGGAGGGTAGGGGGAGTGACGAGGTAGCCCGGAGGGTAGGGGGAGTGACGCGGTAGCCCGGAGGGTAGGGGGAGGTAGCGACGACATAGCCAGGAGGGTAGGGTGAGTGACTAGGGGGAGTGACGCGGTAGCCGGGAGGGTAGGGGGAGTGACGCAGTAGCCCAGAGGGTAGGGGGAGGTAGCGACGACATAGCCAGGAGGGTAGGGGGAGTGACGCGGTAGCCCAGAGGGTAGTGGGAGGTAGCGACGAGGTAGCCCGGAGGGTAGGGGGAGTGACGCGGTAGCCCGGAGGGTGTGACGCGGTAGCCCGGAGGGTAGGGGGAGTGACGAGGTATCCCGGAGGGTAGGGGGAGTGACGCGGTAGCCCGGAGGGTAGGGGGAGGTAGCGACGACATAGCCAGGAGGGTAGGGTGAGTGACGCGGTAGCCCAGAGGGTAGGGGGAGGTAGCGACGACATAGCCGGGAGGGTAGGGGGAGTGACGCGGTAGCCCAGAGGGTAGTGGGAGGTAGCGACGAGGTAGCCCGGAGGGTAGGGGGAGTGACGCGGTAGCCCGGAGGGTAGGGGGAGTGACGCGGTAGCCCGGAGGGTAGGGGGAGTGACGAGGTAGCCCAGAGGGTAGGGGGAGTGACGCGGTAGCCCGGAGGGTAGGGGGAGGTAGCGACGACATAGCCAGGAGGGTAGGGTGAGTGACTAGGGGGAGTGACGCGGTAGCCCGGAGGGTAGGGGGAGTGACGAGGTAGCCCGGAGGGTAGGGGGAGTGACGCGGTAGCCCGGAGGGTAGGGGGAGGTAGCGACAACATAGCCAGGAGGGTAGGGGGAGTGACGCGGTAGCCAGGAGGGTAGGGGGAGTGACTAGGGGGAGTGACGCGGTAGCCCGGAGGGTAGGGGGAGTGACGCGGTAGCCCGGAGGGTAGGGGGAGTGACGCGTTAGCCCAGAGGGTAGGGGGAGGTAGCGACGACATAGCCAGGAGGGTAGGGGGAGTGACGCGGTAGCCCGGAGGGTAGGGTGAGTGACTAGGGGGAGTGACGCGGTAGCCCGGTGGGTAGGGGGAGTGACGCGGTAGCCCGGAGGGTAGGGGGAGTGACGCGGTAGCCCAGAGGGTAGGGGGAGGTAGCGACGACATAGCCAGGAGGGTAGGGGGAGTGACGCGGTAGCCAGGAGGGTAGGGGGAGGTAGCGACGAGGTAGCCCGGAGGGTAGGGGGAGGTAGCGACGACATAGCCAGGAGGGTAGGGGGAGTGACGACATGGAGGTTGATTAAGGCAGCCCCCCACCACCTCTCTGATTCAGAGGGGTTGGGTTAAATGAGGAAGACACAGTTCAGTTGAATGTATTGTTGGACAGCTGACTAGAAACCCCCCCTTCCCTTTCATCAGGGTGCTCAGTGCAAGTGATTCAAACACAGAAGGTGTGTCTGCCTTTTATATGGACAAATACGTGTTAACATCTACACCAATCGCTTGGTCGAAGGAACAGGGCGACTCTCGGTCGACCAATTACATTTTTTTTTTAGTCGGGGACAGCCCTAACACACACACACACACACACACACACACTGAGAAAATAATTGCTAGCTGTTGTTTAGTTTATCCCTGACCGGGTTGAGGAATAACAGTGAAATTCATACCATTTAATTCCTGATAGATATTAGACAACTCTCAGCTCAGTTGAATTCCTGATAGATATTAGACAACTCTCAGCTCAGTTGAATTCCTGATAGATATCAGACAGCTCTCGGCTCAGTTGAATTCCTGATAGATATCAGACAACTCTCAGCTCAGTTGAATTCCTGATAGATATCAGACAACTCTCAGCTCAGTTGAATTCCTGATAGATATTAGACAACTCTCAGCTCAGTTGAATTCCTGATAGATATTAGACAACTCTCAGTTCAGTTGAATTCCTGATAGATATTAGACAACTCTCAGTTGAATTCCTGATAGATATTAGACAACTCTCAGTTGAATTCCTGATAGATATTAGACAACTCTCAGCTCAGTTGAATTCCTGATAGATATTAGACAACTCTCAGTTCAGTTGAATTCCTGATAGATATTAGACAACTCTCAGTTCAGTTGAATTCCTGATAGATATTAGACAACTCTCAGTTGAATTCCTGATAGATATTAGACAACTCTCAGTTGAATTCCTGATAGATATCAGACAACTCTCAGCTCAGTTGAATTCCTGATAGATATTAGACAGCTCTCAGCTCAGTTGAATTCCTGATAGATATTAGACAGCTCTCAGCTCAGTTGAATTCCTGATAGATATTAGACAGCTCTCAGCTCAGTTGAATTCCTGATAGATATTAGACAGCTCTCAGCTCAGTTGAATTCCTGATAGATATTAGACAGCTCTCAGCTCAGTTGAATTCCTGATAGATATTAGACAGCTCTCAGCTCAGTTGAATTCCTGATAAATATTAGACAGCTCTCAGCTCAGTTGAATTCCTGATAGATATTAGACAGCTCTCGGCTCAGTTGAATTCCTCCTATACAGATGGGTAACTGTCTGTCTCCCCAGATGGGTAACTGTCTGTCTCCCCAGATGGGTAACTGTCTGTCTCCCCAGATGGGTAACTGTCTGTCTCCCCAGATGGGTAACTGTCTGTCTCCCCAGATGGGTAACTGTCTGTCTCCCCAGATGGGTGACCTTCACAACATGGTCACCACTCATAAGCATTTCATAATGGTAGGAATGTATTATGAAGACTTAAAGGTAATAAAGTGTTACCCAACAATGAAGAGTCATTTTATATTAGTTATATAGACTAAAAACATTCTCCCCATACCCTGTCTCCCCCTCCCCTCCTCTGTCTCCACCAGGTTCCCCGTTCCTGGCCAGTGAGGACTGTGTCCTTGGAGGGGTCATCGTCCTGAGGTGCTGCAGATGTTCCGACGCTCAACCCTCTCCTGACATCCAGGCTATACTGGGTAAGAGTTTACAACCCAACCCTCTCCTGACATCCAGGCTATACTGGGTAAGAGTTTATAAACCAACCCTCTCCTGACATCCAGGCTATACTGGGTAAGAGTTTACAACCCAACCCTCTCCTGACATCCAGGCTATACTGGGTAAGAGTTTACAACCCAACCCTCTCCTGACATCCAGGCTATACTGGGTAAGAGTTTATAAACCAACCCTCTCCTGACATCCAGGCTATACTGGGTAAGAGTTTACAACCCAACCCTCTCCTGACATCCAGGCTATACTGGGTAAGAGTTTATAAACCAACCCTCTCCTGACATCCAGGCTATACTGGGTAAGACTTTACAACCCAACTCTCTCCTGACATCCAGGCTATACTGGGTAAGAGTTTATAAACCAACCCTCTCCTGACATCCAGGCTATACTGGGTAAGAGTTTACAACCCAACCCTCTCCTGACATCCAGGCTATACTGGGTAAGAGTTTACAACCCAACCCTCTCCTGACATCCAGGCTATACTGGGTAAGAGTTTATAAACCAACCCTCTCCTGACATCCAGGCTATACTGGGTAAGAGTTTACAACCCAACCCTCTCCTGACATCCAGGCTATACTGGGTAAGAGTTTATAACCCAACCCTCCCCTGACATCCAGGCTATACTGGGTAAGAGTTTACAACCCAACCCTCTCCTGACATCCAGGCTATCTGAAGATGAATGCACTAATTGTGCGTTGCTCTGGATAAATGACTAAAATTTTAATTTGGGACACAGACTTTGTCCCTGCCAGCTGTCAAAGTGCAATGTTTTTCCTCTGTCTGACGGATATAAAGTTTATGAAGTGTGTAACTCCTCAGCTTCTGAGAAACTGGACCAAACTTCCTGGTCCCAATGACCAACAGACTTCTTTTTGTCTACCCTGCACTCATCAACTTTTTTATTTCTCCCTTCCCTCTCTCTCTCCCCCTCCCTCCCCCTCTCTCTCCCCCTCCCTCCCTCTCTCTCCCCCTCCCTCCCTCTCTCTCTTTCTCTCCCTCCCTCTCTCTCCCCCTCCCTCCCTCTCTCTCTCTCTTTCTCTCTCTCTCTCTCTCTCTCCCTCTCTCTCTCTCTCTCTCTCTCGCTCTCTCTCTCCTCTTCCCCTCCCCTTCCCCTCTCTCTCTCTCTTCTTCCCCCTCTCTCTCTCCCCTCTTCCCCTCCCTCTCTCTCTGTCTCTCTCTCTCTCCTCTTCCCCTCCCTCTCTCTCTCTCTCTCTCCCTCTCTTCCCCTCCCTCCCCCCCTCTCCTCCCCCTCCCTCTCCCCCCTCCAGTTGAGTTCCTGTGGAGCCACACTACAGAAAGTATGTGTGTTGGCTACATGTCTGCCCAGGATGGGAAAGCCAAGGTGAGCCTCCACAACAACAACAAACAAACACAAAACATGCCGTATGTCACTGTTTTCTCTGCTAAACTTTATTTAGATTACAAACTGTTCGTAAACATAATAAGTTTGACATGTTAACTAATTCAAATAAATATAATTGGATTACATTGAGAAGTGGTAAAGATATTTAATCATAATATACAAGAACCCGTTTTTTTTTTTTTCCTGTTTTCATGACTTGTGGTTTGAGTTTAACAAGCTCCAGATCTGTTGAAAGTTGTTTGACATTTTCCAGATTTGAAAGCTTTTTATTAGAAAAATGTGACAAAACAAACAAATGAGTGTTTCTGGAAAAAAATGTTCAGTTTTTTTTGTGGTGGAATAGATTAGTTTTTGGAAAAGTGCAGTGTGCTGCACAATAGTTGTGATTTGCAATAAATATACGGAATCGGATTCAACATCCTTCCTCCAACTCTCTTCCTCAACAAACTTCTAAGTAAGTTAGGAGAGATAGAGAGGGGGTGAGAGAGAGAGAGGTGAGAGAGAGAGGTGAGAGAGAGAGGTGAGAGAGAGAGGTGAGAGAGAGAGGTAGGAGAGAGAGAGAGGAGAGAGAGAGAGGAGAGAGAGAGAGAGAGGGGGGGGGGGGAGAGAGCTGGGGCCAACCTGCCTGTGTCGAAATACTCCTACAGCTCTCAACTGTTGTGAACCTCCTACAGCTCTATCAACTGTTGTAAACCTCCTACAGCTCTATCAACTGTTGTAAACCTCCTACAGCTCTATCAACTGTTGTAAACCTCATACAGCTCTATCAACTGTTGTAAACCTCATACAGCTCTATCAACTGTTGTGAACCTCCTACAGCTCTCTCAACTGTTGTGAACCTCCTACAGCTATATCAACTGTTGTGAACCTCCTACAGCTCTATCAACTGTTGTGAACCTCCTACAGCTATATCAACTGTTGTGAACCTCCTACAGCTCTCTCAACTGTTGTGAACCTCCTACAGCTCTATCAACTGTTGTGAACCTCCTACAGCTATATCAACTGTTGTGAACCTCCTACAGCTCTCTCAACTGTTGTGAACCTCCTACAGCTCTATCAACTGTTGTGAACCTCCTACAGCTCTATCAACTGTTGTAAACCTCCTACAGCTCTATCAACTGTTGTGAACCTCCTACAGCTATATCAACTGTTGTGAACCTCCTACAGCTCTCTCAACTGTTGTGAACCTCCTACAGCTCTATCAACTGTTGTGAACCTCCTACAGCTCTATCAACTGTTATAAACCTCCTACAGCTCTATCAACTGTTGTGAACTTGCTACAGCTCTATCAACTGTTGTGAACCTCCTACAGCCCTATCAACTGTTGTAAACCTCCTACAGCTCTATCAACTGTTGTAAACCTCCTACAGCTCTCTCAACTGTTGTGAACCTCCTACAGCTCTATCAACTGTTGTGAACCTGCTACAGCTCTCAACTGTTGTAAACCTCCTACAGCTCTCTCAACTGTTGTAAACCTGCTACAGCTCTCTCAACTGTTGTAAACCTCCTACAGCTCTCTCAACTGTTGTAAACCTCCTACAGCTCTCTCAACTGTTGTGAACCTCCTACAGCTCTATCAACTGTTGTAAACCTCCTACAGCTCTCTCAACTGTTGTAAACCTCCTACAGCTCTCTCAACTGTTGTAAACCTCCTACAGCTCTCTCAACTGTTGTAAACCTCCTACAGCTCTCTCAACTGTTGTGAAGCTCTATCAACTGTTGTAAACCTCCTACAGCTCTATCAACTGTTGTGAACCTGCTACAGCTCTATCAACTGTTGTAAACCTCCTACAGCTCTATCAACTGTTGTAAACCTCCTACAGCTCTCTCAACTGTTGTGAACCTCCTACAGCTCTATCAACTGTTGTGAACCTGCTACAGCTCTCAACTGTTGTAAACCTCCTACAGCTCTCTCAACTGTTGTGAACCTCCTACAGCTCTCTCAACTGTTGTGAACCTCCTACAGCTCTATCAACTGTTGTGAACCTGCTACAGCTCTCAACTGTTGTAAACCTCCTACAGCTCTATCAACTGTTGTGAACCTCCTACAGCTCTCTCAACTGTTGTAAACCTCCTACAGCTCTCTCAACTGTTGTAAACCTCCTACAGCTCTCTCAACTGTTGTGAAGCTCTATCAACTGTTGTAAACCTCCTACAGCTCTATCAACTGTTGTGAACCTCCTATAGCTCTCTCAACTGTTGTAAACCTCCTACAGCTCTATCAACTGTTGTGAACCTCCTACAGCTCTATCAACTGTTGTAAACCTCCTACAGCTCTATCAACTGTTGTAAACCTCCTACAGCTCTATCAACTGTTGTAAACCTCCTACAGCTCTCTCAACTGTTGTAAACCTCCTACAGCTCTATCAACTGTTGTGAACCTCCTACAGCTCTCTCAACTGTTGTAAACCTCCTACAGCTCTCTCAACTGTTGTGAACCTCCTACAGCTCTATCAACTGTTGTGAACCTGCTACAGCTCTATCAACTGTTGTGAACCTGCTACAGCTCTCTCAACTGTTGTAAACCTCCTACAGCTCTCTCAACTGTTGTAAACCTCCTACAGCTCTCTCAACGGTTGTAAACCTGCTACAGCTCTATCAACTGTTGTGAACCTCCTACAGCTCTCTCAACTGTTGTAAACCTCCTACAGCTCTCTCAACTGTTGTAAACCTGCTACAGCTCTCTCAACTGTTGTAAACCTCCTACAGCTCTATCAACTGTTGTAAACCTGCTACAGCTCTATCAACTGTTGTAAACCTCCATCCACCAAGGGGTCAGGAGGTTAAAGGCCTGACTGACTTCCATTTTGTTTACCTCTATCAAACCAACATGTTGCCCTTCAAGAAATTAGCATTTCCTATAACATACAATTTACTTTCTGGTCCACAAGCCACTATGGCAGGTAAATGTAAAAAATAAATTATATATATTTTCTAACCAAAATATCTCCCCCCGCTAAAATGACACCAACAAAACGGATGAACATGCTTTGAAATGTTTATAAAATGTATTACTATTAAGAAGTAATGTGATATATTGCTCAATTTAGTTTTTGACTCTTTTAACCAAAATATCACAGATGAGATTAAAATGGTAACTCGAGTCGTGTCGCTGTGAGACTGTCTGACTAGTAGAAGCCCGGTCTTCTCTTCCCTTACACTCAAATCTAGAAAAACAACCTCTGACTTGTGAACAAAACAATGTAAATAGACCAAGAAACCAAGAAAATAGACTTGTCTCTCTCTCTGTCTCTCTCTGTCTCTCTCTCTGTCTCTCTCTGTCTCTCTCTATCTGTCTCTCTCTCTCTCTGTCTCTCTGTCTCTCTGCCTCTCTCTCTGTCTCTCTCTCTCACTCTCTGTCTCTCTCTCTGTCTCTCTCTCTCTCGCTCTCTCTCTCTCTCTGTCTCTCTCTCTCTCTGTCTCTCTCTCTCTCTCTCTCTGTCTCTCTCTGTCTCTCTCTCTCACTCTCTGTCTCTCTCTCTGTCTCTCTCTCTCTCGCTCTCTCTCTCTCTCTGTCTCTCTCTCTCTCGCTCTCTCTCTCTTCCTCTCTTTCTCTCTCTCTTTCTCTCTGTCTCTCTGTCTCTCTCTCTCATAGCCCAATCCCTCTCTCTCCGGTAGCCCAGTCTACCTCCCTCCCGCCTCTCCTCTGTGTAATTTGCTCGCTGTGCTCTGAGTGTTGGGCCCGGTAGGGGGATGTGAGCCAACTTCACTAGGTCAATATGGTGAATACTCTTCTTTTCTGGGGACAGTAAAGCCTATAAATATCCAAACACAGAAACACACATATGTTTTAAGAACCTGGAGAATCAGTTAAATCTCAGATCAGCCAAGGTGGTTTACCCTTTGACCTTGTGTGGAGACCACCTATATGACCTTTGACCTTGTGTGGAGACCACCCATATGTTCCAGTGGAAGGCTATGTGACGGACTAGAGTAGACCGTTGTCCAGGAGGGAGGGGACTACACAGTAATGTGGAGACTGATAGAGAGGGGACTACACAGTAATGTGGAGACTGATAGAGAGGGGACTACACAGTAATGTGGAGACTGATAGAGAGGGGACTACACAGTAATGTGGAGACTGATAGAGAGGGGACTACACAGTAATGTGGAGACTGATAGAGAGGGGACTACACAGTAATGTGGAGACTGATAGAGAGGGGACTACACAGTAATGTGGAGACTGATAGAGAGGGGACTACACAGTAATGTGGAGACTGATAGAGAGGGGACTACACAGTCATGTGAAGACTGATAGGGAGGGGACTACCCAGTAATGTGGAGACTGATAGAGAGGGGACTACACAGTAATGTGGAGACTGATAGGGGGGGACTACACAGTAATGTGGAGACTGATAGAGAGGGGACTACACAGTAATGTGGAGACTGATAGAGAGGGGACTACACAGTAATGTGGAGACTGATAGGGAGGGGACTACCCAGTAATGTGGAGACTGATGGAGAGGGGACTACACAGTAATGTGGAGGCCATGTGGGGCCGTGCCGGGCTGGGCCGTGCCGGTCCGAGCCGTACCGTGCTAGGCCGGGCCGGGCTGTGCCGTACTGGGCCGTGCCGTGCTGAGGCTGTGCCGTGCTGGGCCGTGCCGGACTGGACCGTGCCGGACTGGGCCGTGCCGTACTTGGCCGTGCCGTACTTGGCCGTGCCGGGCCGTGCCGTACTGGGCCGTGCCGTACTGGGCCGTGCCGGACTGGACCGTGCCGTACTGGGCCGTGCCGTACTGGGCCGTGCCGTGCTGGGCCGTGCCGTACTGGGCCGTGCCGGACTGGGCCGTGCCGTACTTGGCCGTGCCGTACTGGGCCGTGCCGTACTGGGCCGTGCCGTACTGGGCCGTGCCGGACTGGACCGTGCCGTACTGGGCATAATATAACACAGATACTGGTCAAAGAACTGACCCAAGCTGACACCCTTGCGTCCGAAGGTCATAGTTCTGGAGATCTCTGGGCGGATAAAAAATTGACTTAAAACCTAGTTCAGTTTTAAAGCATGTTGGACTTCAAACGGAGTTCAGTTTTAAAGCATGTTATGACAAAAAAATAAAAGAATACAATGACACGTGTTTTATTAAAGCACACTGGGTTTTTCATTTCCATTTCATAGAGACAATAAACATCATAGGATTCTATCAGAACAGTCAATAGGATTCTATCAGAACAGTCATAGGATTCTATCAGGACAGTCATAGGATTCTATCAGAACAGTCAATAGGATTCTATCAGGACAGTCATAGGATTCTATCAGGACAGTCATAGGATTCTATCAGGACAGTCATAGGATTCTATCAGGACAGTCATAGCATTCTATCAGAACAGTCATAGGATTCTATCAGGACAGTCATAGGATTCTATCAGGACAGTCATAGGATTCTATCAGAACAGTCAATAGGATTCTATCAGAACAGTCAATGGATTCTATCAGAACAGTCATAGGATTCTATCAGGACAGTCATAGCATTCTATCAGAACAGTCAATAGGATTCTATCAGGACAGTCATAGGATTCTATCAGGACAGTCATAGCATTCTATCAGGACAGTCATAGGATTCTATCAGAACAGTCATAGGATTCTATCAGAACAGTCATAGCATTCTATCAGGACAGTCATAGGATTCTATCAGGACAGTCATAGGATTCTATCAGAACAGTCATAGCATTCTATCAGAACAGTCATAGGATTCTATCAGAACAGTCAATAGGATTCTATCAGGACAGTCATAGCATTCTATCAGGACAGTCATAGCATTCTATCAGGACAGTCATAGGATTCTATCAGGACAGTCATAGGATTCTATCAGGACAGTCATAGGATTCTATCAGGACAGTCATAGCATTCTATCAGGACAGTCATAGGATTCTATCAGGACAGTCATAGGATTCTATCAGGACAGTCATAGGATTCTATCAGGACAGTCATAGCGTTCTATCAGGACAGTCCTCTTATCCTCCCTCTCCTCTTCTTCTCGTCTCCTCCTCCCCTTTCCTCACTCTCCTCTCCTTCCCCTCTCCACCTTCTTTCCTCCTCTTCTCTCGTCCACTCCTCCTCACCCCCCCCTCCACTCGGGTGTTAACGTGTCAGCTAGCTGCTTTTTTAAACACATCAGCTCAACAAAGGGTTGTGTTTTTTTTCTTCTTCACAGACAAACACAGAAAAAAATTGTTATATTTAAAGTGAATCAGAGGTCCCCAGTGTGGTCAGTCACTTCAATCACTGGAACAACAAGCTGTCAACAGAGAATTGACTGAAAAACATCTGCCTCTTTACTCTTTATGTAATTCTCTCTTTGCTTTGTCACTCCATCCATCAGCCACTCTGGCTCGTAGGAAGACAACCATGGGTTTGATCAGATGCTGTGGATATGCAGTTAAACGTTTGTTAGTATTGTGAGTTGTTGTTGTACAACTCCTGTTGTGTGTTGTGGTGTAGTCAGGTGTGATATAACAGACTAGATCACCTGTAGTGATGTAGTCAGGTGTGATATAACAGACTAGATCACCTGTAGTGGTGTCGTCAGGTGTGATATAACAGACTAGATCACCTGTAGTGCGGTAGTCAGGTGTGATATAACAGACTAGATCACCTGTAGTGGTGTGATATAACAGACTAGATCACCTGTAGTGGTGTGATATAACAGACTAGATCACCTGTAGTGGTGTGATATAACAGACTAGATCACCTGTAGTGATGTAGTCAGGTGTGATATAACAGACTAGATCACCTGTAGTGGTGTGATATAACAGACTAGATCACCTGTAGTGATGTAGTCAGGTGTGATATAACAGACTAGATCACCTGTAGTGGTGTAGTCAGGTGTGTTATAACAGACTAGATCACCTGTAGTGGTGTAGTCAGGTGTGATATAACAGACTAGATCACCTGTAGTGAGGTGTGATATAACAGACTAGATCACCTGTAGTGGTGTGATATAACAGACTAGATCACCTGTAGTGGTGTGATATAACAGACTAGATCACCTGTAGTGGTGTGATATAACAGACTAGATCACCTGTAGTGGTGTGATATAACAGACTAGATCACCTGTAGTCAGGTGTGTTATAACAGACTAGATCACCTGTAGTGGTGTAGTCAGGTGTAATATAACAGCCTAGATCACCTGTAGTGGTGTGATATAACAGACTAGATCACCTGTAGTGGTGTGATATAACAGACTAGATCACCTGTAGTGGTGTGATATAACAGACTAGATCACCTGTAGTGGTGTAGTCAGGTGTAATATAACAGCCTAGATCACCTGTAGTGGTGTGATATAACAGACTAGATCACCTGTAGTGGTGTGATATAACAGACTAGATCACCTGTAGTGGTGTGATATAACAGACTAGATCACCTGTAGTGGTGTGTGATATAACAGACTAGATCACCTGTAGTGGTGTGATATAACAGACTAGATCACCTGTAGTGAGGTGTGATATAACAGACTAGATCACCTGTAGTGGTGTGATATAACAGACTAGATCACCTGTAGTGGTGTGATATAACAGACTAGATCACCTGTAGTGGTGTGATATAACAGACTAGATCACCTGTAGTGGTGTAGTCAGGTGTGATATAACAGCCTAGATCACCTGTAGTGGTGTGATATAACAGACTAGATCACCTGTAGTGGTGTAGTCAGGTGTGATATAACAGACTAGATCACCTGTAGTGGTGTAGTCAGGTGTGATATAACAGACTAGATCACCTGTAGTGGTGTAGTCAGGTGTGATATAACAGACTAGATCACCTGTAGTGATGTAGTCAGGTGTGATATAACAGACTAGATCACCTGTAGTGGTGTAGTCAGGTGTGATATAACAGACTAGATCACCTGTAGTGGTGTAGTCAGGTGTGATATAACAGACTAGATCACCTGTAGTGGTGTAGTCAGGTGTGATATAACAGACTAGATCACCTGTAGTGGTGTAGTCAGGTGTGATATAACAGACTAGATCACCTGTAGTGGTGTCGTCAGGTGTGATATAACAGACTAGATCACCTGTAGTGGTGTAGTCAGGTGTGATATAACAGACTAGATCACCTGTAGTGGTGTAGTCAGGTGTGATATAACAGACTAGATCACCTGTAGTGGTGTAGTCAGGTGTGATATAACAGACTAGATCACCTGTAGTGGTGTAGTCAGGTGTGATATAACAGACTAGATCACCTGTAGTGGTGTAGTCAGGTGTGATATAACAATCCTAATTCGTCCAATAAGGCACTACATTCGTCCTCGTTCAATAGGATCCTGGTGAAACTTAGTGCACTCTTTAGGGAATGGAGTGCCATTTGGGACTGAGCATGTCCTCAGATGACCTATGTGAGCTGGGGGGGGGGTCCTGTTCATTATGCACCAAACGGAAGAAAACAAATTGAAACCCCCGGAAGGGACTACCATGACTTGTCCAATAAGAAAAACTCTTTGAGTTTTTATGTTACAAAATATTTTTAAACGTTTTCTTTTGCGTGCCCTAATGAAGAGGGCCTAGTGTTCACTCTACTTCAGTTTAGTGGATCTTCTTACCAGGCTGGGGACACATGTGGCAGACCCAGCCTTAAAATAAAAAAAAATCACTCACACACCCTGAGCGCTGTGGTTGGATAATCACCCTCTGTGGTTGGTTAACTAAGCTCTTTGTTCCTCTTCCCCTCTCACAGCTCTTTCTGTAAATGTTCATCTGGGTTTTGAATGAAACAGAAATGAACGTCTCGGCTGTGCCCCATCTGATAAGTGCTGTTGAGTAGATGATCGTGTTCAGGCTTTTCAACTCATTTACTGTTTCAACTCGGGAGGAAATATTTTAAGTTATTCCATGTTTGAGCACATCAACAAAAAAAAAACAAGTATAATTCAGTCATGGGTCTTCTCCCACCCTTTCACCATTTAAATCCTCTTGAACCCTGTCTAAAGATGAAGGGCAGCTATAGGACGCAGTCAGAGGGTATAGCATAGGTAATAGGCTAGTGTTTCCATATGTGTTCTGGCCTGGGTTGTGTTCGTTAGGCACCAACCAGATGAAAACAGACTGAAAGAGGCAGGGACGATCTGGACTTAATCAGAGAAGCTCTTATCTAATAAGAAAAATTCTTATTCGTTTTTTTCTTCAAACATTCAAAAAAATTCTGTGCCCTATAATGACAGGACCCTGGCCTGTACTGACTCTGACTCTGCCAGGGTTGTCCCACAGTAGTGACAGATTACCTTAGGGTGTTACTGACTGGGAGGGAGGGAACACTGCCTGCCTGGCCTGCTGTAGTTATTACACAAGGAGAGACGTTCTCCTTTGATCCCACAAAGGAAGCCCCAACTCTGTTACTCTGCCCCCGCCCCTTCCCCCCAACCCCCTCCGTTCTCTTTCTGTTCCACATATCCCTCTTCTCCTCCCCCCAACCCCCTCCGTTCTCTTTCTGTTCTACATATCCCTCTTATCCTCCCCCCAACCCCCTCCGTTCTCTTTCTGTTCCACATATCCCTCTTCTCCTCCCCCCAACCCCCTCGTTCTCTTTCTGTTCTACATATCCCTCTTATCCTCCCCCCAACCCCCTCCGTTCTCTTTCTGTTCTACATATCCCTCTTCTCCTCCCCCCAACCCCCTCCGTTCTCTTTCTGTTCTACATATCCCTCTTCTCCTCCCCCCAACCCCATCCGTTCTCTTTCTCTTCTACATATCCCTCTTCTCCTCCCTCCAACCCCCTCCGTTCTCTTTCTCTTCTACATAACCCTCTTCTCCTCCCCCTAACCCCCTCCGTTCTCTTTCTGTTCTACATATCCCTCTTCTCCTCCCCCCAACCCCCTCCGTTCTCTTTCTGTTCCATATATCCCTCTTCTCCTCCTCCCAACCCCCTCCGTTCTCTTTCTGTTCTACATATCCCTCTTCTCCTCCTCCCAACCCCCTCCGTTCTCTTTCTCTTCTACATATCCCTCTTCTCCTCCCCCCAACCCCATACGTTCTCTTTCTCTTCTACATATCCCTCTCCTCCTCCAACAACCCCCTCCGTTCTCTTTCTGTTCTACATAACCCTCTTCTCCTCCCCCAACCCCCTCCGTTCTCTTTCTCTTCTACATATCCCTCTTCTCCTCCCTCCAACCCCCTCCGTTCTCTTTCTCTTCTACATAACCCTCTTCTCCTCCCCCTAACCCCCTCCGTTCTCTTTCTCTTCTACATATCCCTCTTCTCCTCCCCCAACCCTTTCTGTTCTACATATCCCTCTTCTCCTCCCCCCAACCCCCTCCGTTCTCTTTCTGTTCCATATATCCCTCTTCTCCTCCTCCCAACCCCCCTCCGTTCTCTTTCTGTTCTACATATCCCTCTTCTCCTCCTCCCAACCCCCTCCGTTCTCTTTCTCTTCTACATATCCCTCTTCTCCTCCCCCCAACCCCATACGTTCTCTTTCTCTTCTACATATCCCTCTCCTCCTCCAACAACCCCCTCCGTTCTCTTTCTGTTCTACATAACCCTCTTCTCCTCCCCCAACCCCCTCGTTCTCTTTCTGTTCTACATATCCCTCTTATCCTCCCCCCAACCCCCTCCGTTCTCTTTCTGTTCTACATATCCCTCTTCTCCTCCCCCCAACCCCCTCCGATCTCTTTCTGTTCTACATATCCCTCTTCTCCTCCCCCCAACCCCATCCGTTCTCTTTCTCTTCTACATATCCCTCTTCTCCTCCCTCCAACCCCCTCCGTTCTCTTTCTCTTCTACATATCCCTCTTCTCCTCCCCCCAACCCCCTCCGTTCTCTTTCTGTTCCATATATCCCTCTTCTCCTCCTCCCAACCCCTCCGTTCTCTTTCTGTTCTACATATCCCTCTTCTCCTCCTCCCAACCCCCTCCGTTCTCTTTCTGTTCTACATATCCCTCTTCTCCTCCCCCCAACCCCCTCCGTTCTCTTTCTGTTCTACATAACCCTCTTCTCCTCCCCAACCCCCTCCGTTCTCTTTCTGTTCTACATAACCCTCTTCTCCTCCCCCCAACCCCCTCCGTTCTCTTTCTCTTCAACATATCCCTCTTCTCCTCCCTCCAACCCCCTCCGTTCTCTTTCTCTTCTACATATCCCTCTTCTCCTCCTCCCAACCCCCTCCGTTCTCTTTCTCTTCTACATATCCCTCTTCTCCTCCCCCCAACCCCATACGTTCTCTTTCTCTTCTACATATCCCTCTCCTCCTCCAACAACCCCCTCCGTTCTCTTTCTGTTCTACATAACCCTCTTCTCCTCCCCCAACCCCCTCCGTTCTCTTTCTCTTCTACATATCCCTCTTCTCCTCCCTCCAACCCCCTCCGTTCTCTTTCTCTTCTACATAACCCTCTTCTCCTCCCCCTAACCCCCTCCGTTCTCTTTCTCTTCTACATATCCCTCTTCTCCTCCCCCAACCCTTTCTGTTCTACATAACCCTCTTCTCCTTCCCCCAACCCCATCCCTTCTCTTTCTGTTCTACATAACCCTCTTTTCCTCCCCCCAACCCCCTCGTTCTCTTTCTGTTCTACATATCCCTCTTATCCTCCCCCAACCCCCTCCGTTCTCTTTCTGTTCTACATATCCCTCTTCTCCTCCCCCCAACCCCCTCCGTTCTCTTTCTGTTCTACATATCCCTCTGCTCCTCCCCCCAACCCCATCCGTTCTCTTTCTCTTCTACATATCCCTCTTCTCCTCCCCCCAACCCCCTCCGTTCTCTTTCTCTTCTACATAACCCTCTTCTCCTCCCCCTAACCCCCTCCGTTCTCTTTCTCTTCTACATATCCCTCTTCTCCTCCCCCCAACCCCCTCCGTTCTCTTTCTGTTCTACATAACCCTCTTCTCCTCCCCCCAACCCCCTCCGTTCTCTTTCTGTTCCACATAACCCTCTTCTCCTCCCCCAACCCCCTCCGTTCTCTTTCTCTTCTACATAACCCTCTTCTCCTCCCCCCAACCCCCTCCGTTCTCTTTCTCTTCTACATAACCCTCTTGTTATTTTGTAAGAACTGTACTCACTTTAGTTAGAGATTAAAGGTGTTTAAAACTCTCTCTTCTCTCTCTCCAGACTCACATATCCCGCCTGCCTCCCGGGGCTGTAGCAGGACAGTCGCTGGCCATAGAGGGAGGAGTGTGTCGACTGGTCAATACCCCAACAACAGTCGACTGAGCCACACCCACTTCCCCGCAGACCACACCCATTACCCAATGGGCCACACCCCCCCTCGTCAAAGCCGCCTTCAGCAATACTCAAATGTAACCTCAACGCCCCAACTCCCCCTCCTCTACCCCCACACAGCAGTAATACGTTTGGGCTGTTTTAACAGGTGTCAGTGGGAGAGAGGGGGAAAGAGAGGGAGAGAGGGGGAAAGAGAGGGAGGGAGGGGGAAAGAGAGGGGGGGGGGGGGGGGGGGGGGGGAAAGAGAGGGGGGGGAGAGGGAGGGAGGGGGAAAGAGAGGGAGGGAGGGAGGGGAGGGGGAAAGAGGGGGAGAGAGAAAGAAAGAGGGGAGAGAGAGGGAGGGGGAAAGGGAGGGGGGAGAGAGAAGTTGGAAGAGTAAGAGAGGAGGGAGGGAGAGAGAGAGAGGGAGCGACAGGGGGAAAAGAGAGAGAGAGGGAAGTTGGAAGAGTAAGAGAGAGAGAGAGAGGGGGGGGGGGGGGGGGGAAGAACGAGAGGAAGGGGGGAGGTGTTAGCTTTTGCTTCCAGCACTACAGAACTATCCCTATAGCCACTGTCTGCTTCCAGCATGTACTGTATGCCAACTTTACCTTAACGCCCCCAGCCTACAATACCAGAATCCACATACCAACACCTCGCCTCCAGTCTCTCACCTAAACTAGACTTCATGGTACATCATCGGTTTGTTTCATTCTTCTTCTTCTTCTTTGTTTTTGTTAACTAAAGGCACCGTCCTCCTACTGTATATAATCTAGGAAAACAGGGTGAACAATATTCATTTCTATTGTACATTTTTCTTAGTTTTTTTTTAATACTTGAGATTTATTATTATTGCAAACTTTCAAGTGCTGCTGCTCCTTGAATGCAAAAAAAACAACAACAACAACAACAACAACAACAACATTGGTTTTGTGTAATTTGGAAACATGTTGAATTGTGAAGGGTTTTTAGGTCGTTTTACTCGACGGCATCTGTAGCGTCGCAGGAGTGTGTTACAGAAAGGTTCCTAAACGTGTGTAATATTGTGTCTGGGAGAATTTTGTACGTAAGGGTTGAGAAATATTATAATTAATGATAAAAGCAATCCTTTGGGATCACTTTTCAAGAGGCTAAGTTGACCTATGTACAGGTGCACTGCTTAGTTAAAACCTAGAATCATCACATTTGATTGGACTGTAAAAGTAAGCATCAAATCTGATTGGACTGTAAAAGTAAGCATCAAATCTGATTGGACTGTAAAAGTAAGCATCAAATCTGATTGGACTGTAAAAGTAAGCATCAAATCTGATTGGACTGTAAAAGTAAGCATCAAATCTGATTGGACTGTAAAACTAAGCATCATCAAATCTGATTGGACTATGTCTGTAGCGTAGAGAATCCTTCTATGGTCCATAGCCTTAGTATGCTGCCACTCCACCAAAATGAATGAAAATCGCAAAAAAAAGAGAAATTAAAGCTAGAATCCTCAGTTGTTACATCCATTTTTGGACTTTCAAATGAATGGTACGTTTCCTTCAAAACGTTGTTTTCACACCCCTTGATTTGTTTTTAACATGTTTTGTTGTTGCAGACTGAATTTTAAATGGATTAAAACACAACACCCCATCATGTCAAAGTGAAATTATGTTTTTAAACGTGTTTATAAGTTCATTAAAAATGAAAAGCTGGAACGTCTTGAGTCAATCAATTTTCAAACCCCTTTGTTATGGCAAAAATAAATAAATAATTTAAATGTGCTTAAACATTTACATAATAAATTGGCTGGACTAATAGTTAAGAAATAAAATGAAAAGCCTTGAGCTGGTGAAGTCATGAATTACACATTGGATGGTGTATCAATACACCTAGTCACTATAAAGATACAGGCGTCCTTCTTAACTCAGTTGCCGGAGAGGAAGGAAACCACTCAGGGATTTCACCATGAGGCCAATGGTGACTTTAAAACAGTTAAAGAGTTTAATAGCTGTGATAGGAGAATAATGAGGATGGATCAACAACATTGTAGTTACTCCACAATACTAACCTAAATGACAGAGTGAAAAGAAGGAAGCCTGTACAGAATACAAATATTCCAAAACATCCATCCTGTTTGCAATAAGGCATTAAAGTAAAAACTGCAAAAAAATGTGGCATAGATATTAACTTTGTCCTGAATACAAAGTGTTATGTTTGGGGCAAATCCAACACATCACTGAGTACCACTCTTCATATTTTCAAGCATGTTGGTGGCTGCATCATGTTATGGGTATACTTGTCATCGGCAAGGACTTGGGGAGTTTTTTTAGGATAAAACAAAACGGAATAGAGATAAGCGCAGGCAAAATCCTAGAGGAAAACCTGGTTCATTCTTCTTTCCAACAGACACTGGGAAATTAATTCACCTTTCAGCAGAACAATAACCTAAAACACAAGGCCAAATTTACACTGGAGTTGCTCACCAAGCAGATGGTGAATGTTCCTGAGTGGCTGAGTTACAGTTTTGATTTTAATCTACTTGAAAATCTATGGCAAGACCTGAAGATGGTTGTCTAGCAACGATCAACAACCAATTAGAATTTGGATAATAATAAATGGGTAACTTATGCAAAGCTCTTAGAGACTCAACCAGAGAAGACTCACAGCTCTTAGCAACTTACTCAGAAAGACTCACAGCTGTAATCGCTGCCAAAAGTGATTCTAACATGTATTGACTCAGGGGTGTGAATACTTATCTAAATTAGATATTTCTGTATTTAATTTTCAAAAAATATGTTTTTATGGGGTATCGTGTGTAAATGGGTGAGAAGAATTCTATATTTAATCCAATTTAATTCAGGCTGTAACATAACAAAATGTGGAATAAGTCAAGGGGTGTGAATACCTTCTGACTGGTTGTTTTGTCTGATTCTTGAAGAATAGAAATGCCTCATCAACAAGCTGTAATAAAAATAAATGTGAAAAAAAACTGCATGTGCAAAAACAAGAACCTAAGCCAACCTCTGACTACATGTGTACGTAGGGTCTTCTTGATGACCTGTCGATATACAGGTGTTTCAATATGTCATGTTTTCAGTACTGAAGCTGCAGGTATATAACTTGACCCCACCACCACCATCACCATCACCACCACCATCACCACCACCACCACCACCATCACCACCATCACTACCAACAACATCACCACCACCATCACCACCACCACCATCACTACCAACAACATCACCACCACCATCACCACCACCACCATCACTACCAACAACATCACCACCATCACCACCACCATCACCACCACCACCATCACTACCAACAACATCACCACCATCACCACCACCACCACTACCAACAACATCACCACCACCATCACCACCACTACCATCACCACCACTACCATCACCACCACCATCACCACCATCACCACCACCACCATCACCACCACCACCACTACCAACGACATCACCACCATCACCACCATCACCACCACCACCACCATCACCACCACCACCATCACCACCACCATCACCACCACCACCACTACCAACAACATCACCACCATCACCACCACCACCACCACCATCACCACCACCACCATCACCACCATCACCACCACCATCACCACCACCACCACCATCACCACCACCACCACCACCACCACTATCACCACCACTATCACCACCATCACCACCACCACCATCACCACCATCACCACCACCACCACTACCAACAACATCACCACCATCACCACCATCACCACCACCACCACCATCACCACCACCACCATCACCACCACCACCACCACCATCACCACCACCACCACTACCACCACCACTACCAACAACATCACCACCACCATCACCACCACCATCACCACCACCATCACCACCACCACCACCACCATCACCACCACCACCACCACCACCATCACCACCACCATCACCACCACCACCACCATCACCACCACCATCACCATCACCACCACCACCACCATCACCACCACCATCACCATCACCACCACCACCATCATCACCACCACCACCATCACCACCACCACCACCATCACCATCACCACCACCACCATCATCACCACCACCACAATCACCACCACCACCATCACCACCACCACCACCGTCACCACCATCATCACCACCACCACCACCACCATCACCACCAACACCACCATCACCACCATCACCACCACCACCACCATCACCACCACCACCATCACCACCACCACCACCACCACCACCACCACCGTCACCACCATCATCACCACCACCACCACCACCACCACCACCACCACCACCACCACCACCATCACCAAGTCACCATTTAAGAAACAACACTTTATATTTGTCAAGTCACATGACAAGACATCTGTATTTTGTAGTTTAAGAGAGAATTAAGACGTCATTTGCCAATGAAAAATGGTGCTATTAAAGGTTGGAGTTAAACTACTGTATTGATCAATATGAAAAAAAGGGCCTATTGTTACTGAGGGCTTTTCATAGGATAATAAAAATGGAAAAAGGTGTATATTCTTTTACTATCTTAGTTTTCATTTTGAGACTCTCGCTTATTTCGTTATAATTAAAGTACACGTATGTTTTCAATAAATAAATACAGCATAAATGTATTATTACTTGAAACCGTAAAGAAATGAAATATGAAATGTTATAAAGCTATTATTAATATTACTCTGCTTTCTGCCATGTAAAACCGTAAGAAATAAATATCAATAAATAATAATAAATATCAATAAATGTTGCTGATTAGTGGTGTTACTCAAGTGTTTTTTAAAACACTATATTATATATATATATAATATATGTATTAAAGTATATTATATATATATATAGATAGTATATGTATTAAAGTATATGATATATATAGTATATAGTATATGTATTAAAGTATATTATATATATAGTATATATATATAGTATATGTATTAAAGTACATTATATATATAGTATATAGTATATGTATTAAAGTATATTATATATATATAGTATATGTATTAAAGTATATTATATATATATATATTATAGTATATAGTATATATATAGTATATGTATTAAAGTATATTATATATAGTATATAGTGTATATATATAGTATATGTATTAAAGTATATTATATATATAGTATATGTATTAAAGTATATTATATATATATATATAGTATATATATATATATATAGTATATGTATTAAAGTATATTATATATAGTATATAGTATATGTATTAAAGTATATTATATATATATATATAGTAAATAGTATATAGTATATGTATTAAAGTATATTATATATATATATAGTAAATAGTATATAGTATATGTATTAAAGTATCATCTGTATTTATGTATCTATCTGCATGCAGATGTATACAGTGGGGCAAAAAAAAGTATTTAGTCAGCCACAAATTGTGCAAGTTCTCCAACTTAAAAAGATGAGAGAGGCCTGTAATTTTCATCATAGGTACACTTCAACTATGACAGACAAAATGAGAAGAAAATAATCCAGAAAAATCACATTGTAGGATTTTTTATGAATTTATTTGTAAATTATGGTGGAAAATAAGTATTTGGTCAATAACAAAAGTTTACCTCAATACTTTGTTATATACCCTTTGTTGGCAATGACAGAGGTCAAACGTTTTCTGGAAGTCAAGTGTACCTATGATGAAAATTACAGGCCTCCTCTTTTTAAGCGGGAGAACTTGCACAATTGGTGGCTGACTAAATACTTTTTTTTGCCCCACTGTATACATCACGTAATGACATGCGGAGTGGCATTTACAGCTGCACTGAACTAAACTATAAACGCCACATGCAACAATTTCAACGATTTTACTGAAGTTACAATTTCATATGAGGAAATCGGTCTATTGAAATAACTTAATTAGGCCTATACGTCTATGGATTTCACAAGACTGGGAATACAGATATGGATCTGTTGGTCTTAAAAGAAAAAGGTAGTGTCACGTCCCCTGATCTGTTTTTCCCCTGTCTTTGTGATTGTCTCCGGCCCCCTCCAGGTGTCGCCCATCTTCCCCATTATCCCCTATGTATTTATACCTGTGTTCTCTGTTTGTCTGTTGCCTGTTCGTTTTGTTTGTCAAGTCAACCAGCTGTTTTGTTCTCCTGCATTTCCCCAGTCTCTCTTTTTCTTCGCCCTCCTGGTTTTGACCCATTCCTGTCCTGACCCTGAGCTTGCCTGCCTGACAACTCTGCCTTAGCCTGCCTTATCGACCCCTGCCTGTCTTGACTTGTCGTTTGCCTGTCCTGACTCTGAGCTTGCCTGCCTGACAACTCTGCCTTAGCCTGCCTTATCGACCCCTGCCTGCCTTGACCTGTCGTTTGCCTGTCCTGACCCTGAGCTTGCCTGCCTGACAACTCTGCCTTACCTTACTTCTCTGGATTATCAACCCTTGACCTGTCGTTTGCCTGCCCCTGTTACTGTAATTAACATTGTTACTTCAACACAGTCTGCACTTGGGTCTTACCTGAAATGTAATAGGTAGGGGCGTGGATCAGAAAAAACAGTCAGTATCTGGTGTGACCACCATTTGCCTCATGCATGCAGCGCGACACATCTCCTTCACATATAGTTGATCAGGCTGTTGATTGTGGCCAGTGAAATGTTGGTCCCACTCCTCTTCAATGGCTGTGTGAAGTTGCTGGATATTGTCAGGAACTGGAACACGCTGTCATACACGTCAATCCAGAGCATCCCAAACATGCTCAATGGGTGACATGTCTGGTGAGAATGCAGTCCATGGAAGAACTGGGACATTTTAGGCTTTTAGGAATTGTGTCCAGAACCTTGCAACGTGGGGCCGTGCAATATCATGCTGAAACATGAGGTGATGGCGTTGGATAACTGGCACGACGACGGGCCTCGATCTCTGTGCATTCCAATTGTCATCGATTTAAAATGAAAATTGTGTTCGTTGTCTGTAGTTTATGCCTGCCCGTACCACAACCCCACCGCCACCATGGGGCACTCTGCTCACAACGTAGAGATCAGTATCCCGCTCGCCCACACGACGGCCGGTACAGTTGAACCAGTTATTCAACCGCGAAGATAACTTTTCCCGTAGCCATCGATGGTAAACATTTTCCCACTGCGGTTGGTTACGACGCCGAACTGCAGTCAATGTCAAGACCCTGGTGAGGACGACGAGCACGCAGATGAGCTTCCCTGAGATGGGTTTCTGACTGTGCATAAGTTTTTCGGTTGTGCAAACCCACAGTTTCATCAGCTGTCTCAGAGTATCCCGCAGGTGAAGAAGCCGGATATGTTGGTCCTTGACTGGCATGGTTACACGTGTGTCCGGTTGGATGTACTGATGACATTATCTGGTAATAGTTCTGGTGGACATTCCAGCAGTCATCTGTGGCATTGTGTTGTCTGACAAAACTGCCACAATATTAGAGTGGCCTTTTATTGTCCCCAGCACAAGGTGCAATGATCATGCTGTTTAATCAGCTTCTTGATATGCCACTCCATTCAGGTGGTTTGATTATCTTGGCAAAGGAGAAATGCTCACTAACAGGGAACTAAACATGTTTTTTTTTCTCCAGAAAATGTAAGATAAATATAATTGTTTGTGTTTGGAAAATGTCTGAGATTTTTATTTCAGCTCATGAAACGTGACCAAAACGTTACATTTGTTCAGTACTGTGATGGTCCTAAGACTGATCCCTGAGAAACCCCCATTGTAAACAATGACATTTTCTAATTGATTCTAACAGATAGTTGAGATTTGTTACTTTCATCCAAACATGTAAGTATATTATGCATTCCTGCTGTGTGTCTTGTATAGCATGAGATGTAGTTCTCCACTTCCATAGCCTTGTTATCCCTCTGTCATTTTGAAACCTAAACACATCATGCTATTTGTAGACCAGCGTAGGCCTATGCCAGACAGACAGCTTATAGGTCTGTCCCAATCCACTCCACATATCATAGCTATAACTGTGGGCTGCCAAAGATTTGTAGTCTAGGGATAAATTACACCCTGGACAATAACCCTTAAGCAGAAATAGAAGTCTGCAGAAAAAGCTTGTGAACATATAAATGGTTTGTAAGTTAAATTAGAGATAATGATTGTGTCTGCTAGTCCAGGTTCCCTTCCCTTTCTCCGGAGAACCTTGCCCGAGTACTAAAATGTTCAGCCTCATGTTCATTTTTAGTAACATTTTTTTTTTCACTTGAGGTATTTGTTTTAAACAAGCTTCACTCTATTCTCTTGCCTTCAGTCATCCAGAGAATATTTCAGTTTTTCTCTTAGTGAAGCGTTTCCCAAACTCGGTCCTGGGGACTCCAAGGGGTACACACCTGATTCAAATAATCAATTCTTTATCACGATTTGATTATTTGAATCAGTTGTGTAGTGCTAGGGCCCTCAAAAAATGGCAATGTGCACCCCTTTGGAGTCCCTAGGACATCATTTGAAAAACGCTTTTTAGTGTAGAGGTAGCATAGCGTAACATATGGTATTAGCTTAGCACAGTGTAAAACCTAGCGCAGCATATAGTATTAGCTTAGCACAGTGTAAAACCTAGCGTAGCATATAGTATTAGCTTAGCACAGTGTAAAACCTAGCGCAGCATATAGTATTAGCTTAGCACAGTGTAAAACCTAGCGTAGCATATAGTATTAGCTTAGCACAGTTTAAAATGTAGCGTAGCACCTCTTCTTCTGGAAGTCTTGTGTACCACTGAGAATCCCCATTGTTTCCCCATCTGTTGGCCTAAATAAGGTCTAATGGTGTCTGGTTTTTGATTCTTCTCGGTCATCCAGCCCCAAGGCAAACCACATGTCCTGCAGGATACTTTGTGTTGCTATATCTAACACACGTGTCTAACACCCACATGCCCAGCACAGATTGGTTCCAGGTTAATGAAATGGTCCAATAGCCAGAGAGTAGTACTTTTAACAGTCGTATCAGTCAGTCTCCTCAAGACCAGAGTTTATCCAGCTGTTGATTCTGGAAGGGAACCACTGCAGTGTCCAAGAGGGAATGTTATGTATGATAGAGATGTTAAGAAGGATAAATATATTCTCTGTCCTAGAGAGATCAGAGAGAGGCAGGGGAGGGAGAGGGGAGAGGGGAGATGAGATGCTTCCCTGGCAGTCACTTGCATGTTTCCTTTTGTGTTTTTTGGCTTCTGGAGGGGATGAAATCTGAGAAATAGAGCGTTATAGCAGGGCTATTTCTGCCTGGCGCGTTTCAGACCCGGGTAGGCTCGGTCATTATTCATTTCTCGAGCGAGGACAAAGCGAGCCAGCCGATTTGAAATTCGGGAGAGATAAGCTTGACCACCGATATATATATCTCTGTCTCTCTCGCGAGTAGACCACGGCGCATTTCGTTGCTTGCCGCGTGTTCCGGTTAAAACGTCGTCAAAATAAATTAAAAAATACGCCACAAAGGGTTTGAACATAATACGTTATAAGTAAAACCTTTCTCTTGCCAAGGGAATCCTATGTGCTGCATTTTCAGGCACAAAGGACGGTTTAGCTTGCATGCTAAAGCTAACAAGGGAATCCTATGTGCTGCATTTTCAGGCACAAAGGACGGTTTAGCTTGCATGCTAAAGCTAACAAGGGAATCCCATGTGCTGCATTTTCAGGCACAAAGGACGGTTTAGCTTGCATGCTAAAGCTAACAAGGGAATCCTATGTGCTGCATTTTCAGGCACAAAGGACGGTTTAGCTTGCATGCTAAAGCTAACAAGGGAATCCTATGTGCTGCATTTTCAGGCACAAAGGACGGTTTAGCTTGCATGCTAAAGCTAACAAGGGAATCCTATGTGCTGCATTTTCAGGCACAAAGGACGGTTTAGCTTGCATGCTAAAGCTAACAAGGGAATCCTATGTGCTGCATTTTCAGGCACAAAGGACGGTTTAGCTTGCATGCTAAAGCTAACAAGGGAATCCTATGTGCTGTGTTTTCAGGCACAACGGAGGGTTTAGCTTGCATGCTAAAGCTAACAAGGGAAAATAGCCATTTTGTTTTCTTGTGCTACGTTGAAATTCCTCCGCCTTGCGGAAACAGAAGTCCCACCCCGGGTAGTACCGTTTGATTTCAGCGTGTGGAATCATTGATCAAGGAAGTGTGCCCAGTATATTCGTTCATGAAGAATTATTCAGATCACACTCAAGTCATTACTTATGATATCCAGACGGATATCAATGTCTTATTCAAATTTAACTAATAAGTGTAAATCTGGCTATTTACATTCTGAAATAGATATATTAAATAATTTCCAAATTGCTGAGTTTTCTAAATAAGACATTGGAAACTTTTTCCGAACTATCCTAGATGAAGCAACTTCTCAGGATAATTCAAGTTTAATTCCCAAATAGCCTATACAGGTCTGATTTATCATTCAATTGATCAATCAGTAAAATGTGGTTTTTGCAAAACCATTCAGTAATCCAGTACTGACCGAAGCCCTGCCTCAGCGGGAATCCCACGTGGTTTCAGCCTTAGGGAGAAGTGCCACAGTGTTGAATGTTCCCAACATTTGATCTACTGTTTACACTTATGATATCCAATCAATGGAGATTGTATGGATTATCGTCTCATTCAATTTAATAAGTTAAATTGTTGAACATAACTTAATGTTCTTCCAATCAAATGAGACACTTTTGAACTTCTCATATTAACCTAGATGAAGAAACTTCTCAGGTTAATTAAATTTTAATACCCAGAAAGCCTACCCAGGTAGGATTAATCATTGGCATTGATTAATCAATTCAATTTCCTTTTGCAAATTCATTCACGTCCAACTTCCACATTACTGGTACACATTACTAGTACAGTACTGATACAGTGCCTTGCGAAAGTATTTGGCCCCCTTGAACTTTGCGACCTTTTGCCATATTTCAGGCTTCAAACATAAAGATGTAAAACTGTATTTTTTTGTGAAGAATCAACAACAAGTGGGACACAATCATGAAGTGGAACAACATTTATTGGATATTTCAAACTTTTTTAACAAATCAAAAACTGAAAAATTGGGCGTGCAAAATTATTCAGCCCCTTTACTTTCAGTGCAGCAAACTCTCTCCAGAAGTTCAGTGAGGATCTCTGAATGATCCAATGTTGACCTAAATGACTAATGATGATAAATACAATCCACCTGTGTGTAATCAAGTCTCCGTATAAATGCACCTGCACTGTGATAGTCTCAGAGGTCCGTTAAAAGCGCAGAGAGCATCATGAAGAACAAGGAACACACCAGGCAGGTCCGAGATACTGTTGTGAAGAAGTTTAAAGCCGGATTTGGATACAAAAAGATTTCCCAAGCTTTAAACATCCCAAGGAGCACTGTGCAAGCGATACTATTGAAATGGAAGGAGTATCAGACCACTGCAAATCTACCAAGACCTGGCCGTGCCTCTAAACTTTCAGCTCATACAAGGAGAAGACTGATCAGAGATGCAGCCAAGAGGCCCATGATCACTCTGGATGAACTGCAGAGATCTACAGCTGAGGTGGGAGACTCTGTCCATAGGACAACAATCAGTCGTATATTGCACAAATCTGGCCTTATGGAAGAGTGGCAAGAAGAAGGCCATTTCTTAAAGATATCCATAAAAAGTGTTGTTTAAAGTTTGCCACAAGCCACTTGGGAGACACACCAAACATGTGGAAGAAGGTGCTCTGGTCAGATGAAACCAAAATTGAACTTTTTGGCAACAATGCAAAACGTTATGTTTGGTGTAAAAGCAACACAGCTCATCACCCTGAACACACCATACCCACTGTCAAACATGGTGGTGGCAGCATCATGGTTTGGGCCTGCTTTTCTTCAGCAGGGACAGGGAAGATGGTTAAAATTGATGGGAAGATGGATGGAGCCAAATACAGGACCTTTCTGGAAGAAAACCTGATGGAGTCTGCAAAAGACCTGAGACTGGGACGGAGATTTGTCTTCCATCAAGACAATGATCCAAAACATAAAGCAAAATCTACAATGGAATGGTTCAAAAATAAACATATCCAGGTGTTAGAATGGCCAAGTCAAAGTCCAGACCTGAATCCAATCGAGAATCTGTGGAAAGAACTGAAAACTGCTGTTCACAAATGCTCTCCATCCAACCTCACTGAGCTCGAGCTGTTTTGCAAGGAGGAATGGGAAAAAAATTCAGTCTCTCGATGTGCAAAACTGATAGAGACATACCCCAAGCGACTTACAGCTGTAATCGCAGCAAAAGGTGGCGCTACAAAGTATTAACTTAAGGGGGCTGAATAATTTTGCACGCCCAATTTTTCAGTTTTTGATTTGTTAAAAAAGTTTGAAATATCCAATAAATTTCGTTCCACTTCATGATTGTGTCCCACTTGTTGTTGATTCTTCACAAAAAAATACAGTTTTATATCTTTATGTTTGAAGTCTGAAATGTGGCAAAAGGTTGCAAAGTTCAAGGGGGCCGAATACTTTCGCAAGGCACTGTAGTTCGTCAACATCTATAAATAGATTAAATTTGTCTTTGCAGTTCCTCTACATTTTTCGAATAATGTGCAAGCTATCAAAGGAGGTGGTCACCACTCGTCCGCTAATTAGTGAACCTCCACCCATAAATGGATTGATCTCTGACCTCAGCAGCGATACCAACCCTAATTATGCCATTAGCGAAAAAACTGCCGAAATTGCGAACGCCCTCCAAAATCAACCATCAAACACAGGCTTTGTGACGGCTCTCCCCACTTTTGCACTGATGTATCGCCATAAAAATGTGGCATCGGTCCAATACCACAGTGCACAGCTGAAGCACGTGCCAGACATGGCTAACATGAGGGGACAGGTGGAGAGAACTGAGCAACTATTGACAAAAGCAGGAAATGAAAACATTCTGCTAGTCGAGGAACTGCGTTTGAAATCGGAACAATTAAAAGTAATTGCAAATACTTATGACGATGAAAGAGCACAAACTCTTCAACAAAATTGTTGTCTCCAGGAACAACTCGATTTAGCCAAAACTAAATACGATGTAATCCAGTCCAAACTAGATCAATCTGTTGAATTATCTACAAACAGAAGCACGCAACTTGATAACATGCAGGCAGTTTTGTTGAACGTTACTCAGAGTAACACGGTTCTATTCAAAATTCTGCAGACCAAAGATGATCAGATAATGAACACAATGACCAAGTTGGATGACAAATCAGCAGAACTCATTGAAGTCGCTGACCAAATTAATGATGAGAGAACTCAGGTGATGAAGATGGAAATCTTGATTTCTAAGCAAGAGCAAAAAATCTCATCACTGAATATCTCGCTCCGTACTCAAGACCTCTATCTGCAAACCATGACAGATAAGTTTGAGACCGCAATGCAGCAGAATACCACCCTTAGGTACCATCTGGAGAAAGTCCAGAATGGTCGCGCTCCACAGCGTGACTACCAATCCAAGCAACCGGAGCCCTGTACTCAAAGGAGTGAAGACGATATGTTTCAAACATTGCCTCCATCATGTGTCCCTCAGTCTTCTCCTCTCTGCCATTCGGCACTGAGTAATATGGCGCCTCTTGGCCAACAAAGCCAAAACTTGTCTTCTCCTCTTGGCCTTTCAGCCCCACTTTCCCCACAGGATGAAGCCAACCCTCTCCGCCCGCTTGGCGCGGAATACCTTGACAAACTCATCAAGAATTTCCCCACCTTGGACCCCGTTCCAGGTCAGCCAAACGATACTGAGCCGTTCCTAGCTGACATAGAGGACGCGTTGGATGGCTACCCGAACGCTACGGGTTCTGACAGTGTTTACCTGTTGAAGCGAACGTCGAATAGACATGTGACAAGGTTAATTCGCCTACAACAGCAACACGTGCTAAATGACTGCGCTAAACTTGCCACAGCTTTGAAATTAGAATTCAGTGGTTCTGCGACTCGCAAACACGATAGCTCACTGGCTAACTCGGTCAAACAAGCTCGGAACAAACACCCACAAGCTTACTATCATAGGCTTCGTTCAGCTTACTTTGGCCTACTCACTGAAACAGGCATGGAAGACCTGTTACCATTTAAACAGATGTTCCTGTTGAACATGTATCCCACCTTCATTACCTACTTGGGCCCTGCAGCCCACGTTGGCTTGCCTACCTTACAACCCAGTGAGCTTGCAAGCACAGCTTTTGAGGCATCAAAAGCTCGCAACGCTAAGAGCCCTGACCACTCGGTTTTGAAGTTTGACCAGGAGCACTCACTCCAGTCAGAGGGTGCATTATCAGGTATTGGAACGCTAAGAGCCCTGACCACTCGGTTTTGAAGTTTGACCAGGAGCACTCACTCCAGTCAGAGGGTGCATTATCAGGTATTGGAACGCTAAGAGCCCTGACCACTCGGTTTTGAAGTTTGACCAGGAGCACTCACTCCAGTTAGAGGGTGCATTATCAGGTATTGGAGCGTTGAGAGATGACGCACAACAACGGTTTCTACCACGAAACCATGATTCCAATAACGTCCGCGGTCGAAATAACTGTAAAGTACGTCACCATCAAAACGACTACCGCTACAATCGACCTGTTCGCTACGTTCCTGCACCCAACCCACAGAAAGTGTCAGAGCACAAGGGTAACAAAGGGGTGAAGGACGATCAAAACGTAGACCAATGTTCTCCAGAAGTTCCACTACGTGAAGAACTAAAACGAGAAACATTTGAGAAAAGCTTAACAGATAAGTCACTAGTCGGGGGAATTACCGGACACCAGGTCCGCAGGAATTAACACCCATAGCAAGGACTAGATGGGGAATTACCAGACACCAGGTCCGCAGGAATTAACACCCATAGCAAGGACTAGACGGGGAATTACCAGACACCAGGTCCGCAGGAATTAACACCCATAGCAAGGACTAGATGGGGAATTACCAGACACCAGGTCCGCAGGAATTAACACCCATAGCAAGGACTAGACGGGGAATTACCGGACACCAGGTCCGCAGGAATTAACACCCATAGCAAGGACTAGACGGGGAATTACCGGACACCAGGTCCGCAGGAATTAACACCCATAGCAAGGACGTTAAAGTTCTAATTTCTCCCGCTCTCATTCAAGACCCGATCCAGGGCCTGCTTGATCAAGAAACAAGCCCCCGGGCTTTGTCTATAGACTATAGACTATAGACTCTATAGACTGATACATATAGACCACAGGCTTTGTCTATAGACTCTGATACAAAGGCGGAGAAGAAAAAGGTCAAACGTTTCGTTAAAGCCACTCAAAATCTGAAAAGTCCATCTGCTTCCACCTTGAACAGAAATGGCACATTATGTCATTGCGAACGACCACTCCACTTTGTGGGGAATATGTCCACTTACCACGAATCTAAACGGCCATACCTGGAAACAGTCCTGGAGGACTGCTTAACTGATTTGGGTGCGACAATATCACTCATCTCTCAAACATTGTTTGATGATCTTAAAAGGGCTTTGAAGCCAACTAAACGTTAGTTAAAAGTGGAACGATGCGACACTACACTTCGAGGGGTCACTCAGACTACCACGCCTCTCACATTGAGAGTCATGCTGAAACTACACTTCAAGGACGTATCGCTCGTTCACCCTGTGTATGTTACCAGCCTCGAAACTGTACCCCTGCTACTTGGAGCAGACTTGATGGATCGGTTACTCCCATTGATGGATTGGAAAACCAACCGGGTATGGTCACAGGCCACAGTGCCTTCTCCACCGACCACACTGTCCTCCCCTAACGCTAGCTGCAACGCAGTCATTCACCAGGGGTATCTGTCAAATGCACCCTTTGGGAAAAAGACGTTTGGAAACCTCCTGGGGCAGAATCCGATCCAAGGAGATATTACGAGATCTCGACACATTCCATCAGCCATTCTGATTGACCATTCTTGTCATGATTTTGAGCCAGCTGTCTCTGTGAATGAGCAACTTCCCTCCTCCTTGCATTCGTGCAATACGGTAGTCGAGATTAACTCATCTTGCCCTTCGGACACTTCCACAAGCACTGCGGCCGTCTCAGCAAGAAAAACATTGATGCACAGAGTATACTCTGCTTCCGATGATACACCTTCCGCTTTGTTGGGGGACTGTCAACCCTTACAATGACACTAATCATTAGTGTCAGTCCAGCAACTGACCCGATGACTCCCACTGGTGAAACACTTTGCGATATCACAGACCGATATCCTCGTCTCAGTTCTCAGGTACTGAAGAGGTTGCCACACGTGGACGCGGTGGTGACAGTCAGACCTCGACAGCCACTGAGGGTGTTGAAGCACAAACACCAGGAGATTTGGTTGAAAGGTTACAGCCACTCTCAAAACAACGCGGCCGCTGACAACTCGTACATAGGGTCCGAACTTTTCGTTTGCGCCTCGAACACCAACACCACCCGCTGGTGGGGGGGGGTGGGGGGGGGGACACAAAGGGGGGGAATAGTACCCCAGACCCATGATGAGCCTTATTGAGGCCGGTGGGGGGGTCGAGACTACGGACAACACCGTACGAGGCCGCCAGAGCATAAATGAAATCTAGCTGTAAACTCCCCTTTGAGAACAGTGAGGAGCAGACAGGCCCCTAGATGGGGATTATCTTAGAACACATCTAAGATAGTACTGAGGTGGACCACACTGGTTGTAAAGGAAGTCCAGTGGACTTGTCCACCTCCAAAACAAATGGCAACAATAATCATTCCTGGCCATGTGTAGTAGCCACTACAAGACAACTAGTAAAATGCTCTAATCAAGTATTCCTGTAGGATAACACTTCAGAATAAATCAGTAGGACAACTGGACCCCTTGAGAACCAGTACCAATAACACAGTCAGTCCAGCAACACTCAGTAAGAGGATTAGTAACCTTAAATTTCCCTTGACAACAGTGACATAGGAGTCACTCAGAGTGCAGCACGGGGAAGGGAATCTCCAGTGCACTCTTCCAATGGTTAACACACATGTCACTAATAAATAGAGCCCTCCGTTCAGGAGAAAAATTATTAGAGTCATTAACCACGATCACACCAGGTACGACTGGTCTAATACTTAGAGTTTTGGGGTGAGAGGGGTAGTGGTAGGAGGAGGTTTGGGGTGAGATGGGTAGTGGTAGGGGGAGGTTTGTTGCTGGGATCTGGAGGTTCTCTGTGTTGCTAGGTTCTGGAGGTTCTCTCTGTTTCTAGGGTCTCGAGGTTCTCTGTGTTGCTAGGGTCTGGAGGTTCTATGTGTTGCTAGGATCTGGAGGTTCTCTGTGTTGCTAGGATCTGGAGGTTCTATGTGTTGCTAGGATCTGGAGGTTCTCTCTGTTGCTAGGATCTGGAGGTTCTCTGTGTTGCTACGGTCTGGAGGTTCTCTGTGTTGATAGGATCTGGAGGTTCTATGTGTTGCTAGGATTTGGAGGTTCTATGTGTTTCTAGGATCTGGAGGTTCTCTCTGTTGCTAGGATCTGGAGGTTCTCTGTGTTGCTACGGTCTGGAGGTTCTCTGTGTTGATAGGATCTGGAGGTTCTATGTGTTGCTAGGATCTGGAGGTTCTATGTGTTTCTAGGATCTGGAGGTTCTCTCTGTTGCTAGGATCTGGAGGTTCTCTGTGTTGCTACGGTCTGGAGGTTCTCTGTGTTGCTAGGATCTGGAGGTTCTATGTGTTGCTAGGATCTGGAGGTTCTATGTGTTTCTAGGATCTGGAGGTTCTCTCTGTTGCTAGGATCTGGAGGTTCTCTGTGTTGCTACGGTCTGGAGGTTCTCTGTGTTGCTAGGATCTGGAGGTTCTCTGTGTTGCTAGGATCTGGAGGTTCTCTCTGTTGCTATGATTTGGAGGTTCTCTCTGTTGCTATGATTTGGAGGTTCTCTCTGTTGCTAGGATCTGGAGGTTCTCTGTGTTGCTAGGATCTGGAGGTTCTCTCTGTTGCTAGGATCTGGAGGTTCTCTCTGTTGCTAGGATCTGGAGGTTCTATGCTCGAGACACAGGCAGATGCACCATTTGGTTGATTGTGTGTCATTTCAGAGAGTGGAGACCCCCATTCATCAGAGTTTTTCTGGGTTACTGGAAGACCCTGAAGACCCCCATTCATCAGAGTTATTCTGGGTTACTGGAAGACGCCCATTCATCAGAGTTATTCTGGGTTACTGGAAGACCCTGAAGACCCCCATTCATCAGAGTTATTCTGGGTTACTGGAAGACCCTGAAGACCCCCATTCATCAGAGTTATTCTGGGTTACTGGAAGACCCTGAAGACACCACCACCACACACACACACACATACGCAGAGCACATTATCCTTCCCTCCCTTAGCTTTGAAACAAAACCCCCAGTCTTTAAAAGAGGTCAGTGGTCCCAGGCTGAGCCAGTCTTTAACAGAGGTCAGTGGTCCCAGACTGAGCCAGTCTTTAACAGAGGTCAGTGGTCCCAGACTGAGCCAGTCTTTAAAAGAGGTCAGTGGTCCCAGACTGAGCCAGTCTTTAACAGAGGTCAGTGGTCCCAGACTGAGCCAGTCTTTAACAGAGGTCAGTGGTCCCAGACTGAGCCAGTCTTTAACAGAGGTCAGTGGTCCCAGACTGAGCCAGTCTTTAAAAGAGGTCAGTGGTCCCAGGCTGAGCCAGTCTTTAACAGAGGTCAGTGGTCCCAGACTGAGCCAGTCTTTAACAGAGGTCAGTGGTCCCAGACTGAGCCAGTCTTTAAAAGAGGTCAGTGGTCCCAGACTGAGCCAGTCTTTAACAGAGGTCAGTGGTCCCAGACTGAGACAGTCTTTAACAGAGGTCAGTGGTCCCAGACTGAGCCAGTCTTTAACAGAGGTCAGTGGTCCCAGACTGAGCCAGTCTTTAAAAGAGGTCAGTGGTCCCAGACTGAGCCAGTCTTTAACAGAGGTCAGTGGTCCCAGACTGAGCCAGTCTTTAACAGAGGTCAGTGGTCCCAGACTGAGCCAGTCTTTAAAAGAGGTCAGTGGTCCCAGGCTGAGCCAGTCTTTAAAAGAGGTCAGTGGTCCCAGACTGAGCCAGTCTTTAACAGAGGTCAGTGGTCCCAGACTGAGCCAGTCTTTAAAATAGGTCAGTGGTCCCAGACTGAGCCAGTCTTTAACAGAGGTCAGTGGTCCCAGGCTGAGCCAGTCTTTAACAGAGGCCAGTGGTCCCAGACTGAGCCAGTCTTTAACAGAGGTCAGTGGTCCCAGACTGAGCCAGTCTTTAAAAGAGGTCAGTGGTCCCAGACTGAGCCAGTCTTTAACAGAGGTCAGTGGTCCCAGACTGAGCCAGTCTTTAACAGAGGTCAGTGGTCCCAGACTGAGCCAGTCTTTAACAGAGGTCAGTGGTCCCAGACTGAGCCAGTCTTTAAAAGAGGTCAGTGGTCCCAGGCTGAGCCAGTCTTTAACAGAGGTCAGTGGTCCCAGATTGAGCCAGTCTTTAAAATAGGTCAGTGGTCCCAGGCTGAGCCAGTCTTTAACAGAGGACCTGGGTGCCAGGCTGAGCCAGTCTTTAACAGAGGACCTGGGTGCCAGGCTGAGCCAGTCTTTAAAAGAGGACCTGGGTCCCAGGCTGAGCCAGTCAAGGTGTGTCAAAAGCCTTTCTCTCTCAGCACGACCTCCTAAACTCAAACTAGACGACAGAGAAAATGAAGATCAAGGCCTCCACCAGCCCAGCCTGCTGTCCTCACATGACAAGCACTGGTGTCACTGTGAATCACAACTATGGGGCTCAACGTGCACACTTACACACACACACACATACATACACACCCCATGGCTACAAAGCCTCACAACACCCCCCCCCCCCCAACGGACCACTGTCTTACACCACGACCACTACACACACACACACACACACACACACACACACACACACACACACACAAAGCACAACCCATGGGCTAGTCATACCTTTGTCTCACAGGGGCAGGCTAGAAATAATCCTATGTGACCCTGACACATGAGCTCAACCAGCTAACAGCACGCTCTCCCCTCTCTTCTCTCCTCCCCTCTTCTCTCCTCCTCTCTCCTCTCCCCTCTCTTCTCTCCTCCCCTCTTCTCTCCTCCTCTCTCCTCTCCCCTCTCTTCTCTCCTCCCCTCTTCTCTCCTCCCCTCTCCTCTCCCCTCTCTTCTCTCCTCCCCTCTCCTCCCCTCTCTCCTATCTCTTCTCTCTTCCCCTCTCCCCTCTCTTCTCTCCTCCCCTCTTCTCTCCTCCCCTCTCCTCTCCCCTCTCCTCTCTCTTCTCTCTTCCCCTCTCCTATCTCTTCTCTCTTCCCCTCTCCCCTCTCTTCTCTCCTCCCCTCTCTTCTCTCCTCCCCTCCCCTCTCCTCTCCTCCCCTCTCCCCTCTCCTCTCCTCCCCTCTCTCCTCTTCTCTCTCCTCTTCTCCCCTCTCTCATCTGCTCCTCTCCTCTTCCCTTCCTTCCTCTCCTCTCTTCCTCTCCTCTCCTCCCTGCTTTGCCTGGATGCTGTCTGTCCGTCCGTCAGACAGACAGCAGGGTTAAACGAGGCCCTTTCAGATGCTCTACAGCTAGTTGACCAGCCGGCTGGGCACGTCTGACACGCGCGCAAACCTCACTCACTCACTCACCCGCCCCCCCTTGTTCCTGTGCCAACGAGGCAAGCATGGGTCAGATTTGGCGCTAAGGCAAGCGTCTCCTCAACTCAGACGGATCGCTCAAGATCCACTGTGAAGTTAAGCAGGACGTCAGGAGATGATGCCAAACCGGCAACTAGGGGGCGATACTGAGCTCGATTACCATGAAGAAGGCATGGGTTTTGCTAGAATGTTGTGTTAGGGAATAGCGGATGTGCGTAAGCCGTGAGATCCAGCTTCGAGGGTCGCACTTTCAATCCCAGTGGGGGACACTTATTTGGTGAGGACAGTGGAGAGGGTGAGGACAGTAGAGAGGGTGAGGAGGGGAGAGTGAGGACAGTGGAGAGGGTGAGGAGGGGAGGGTGAGGACAGTAGAGAGGGGGAGGAGGGGAGGGTGAGGAGGGGAGGGTGAGGACAGTGGTGAGGAGGGGAGGGTGAGGACAGTGGCGAGGGTGAGGACAGCAGTGAGGAGGGGAGAGTGAGGACAGTGGAGAGGGTGAGGACAGTGGAGAGGGTGAGGAGAGGGTGAGGACAGTGGAGAGGGTGAGGAGGGGAGGGTGAGGACAGTGGAGAGGGTCAGGACAGTGGAGAGGGTGAGGACATTGGAGAGTATGAGGACAGTGGAGAGAATGAGGACAGTGGAGAGTATGAGGACATTGGAGAGGGTGAGGACAATGGAGATGTTGAAGACAGTGGAGATGGTGAGGAACGTGGAGATGGAAGACAGTGGAGATGGTGAGGACAGTGGAGATGGTGAGGACAATGGAGATGTTGAAGACAGTGGAGAAGGTGAGGACAGTGGAGAGGGTGAGGACAGGGGAGAGGGTGAGGACAGGGGAGATGGTGAGGACAGTGGAGAGGAGGTTCAGACTCAGTGTCAGCGACATTGTGTTCCAGGTCAGCTATGTATTGGAAAGGAGTGGAGAAGAAAGGAGAGGGGGAGAGGAGAGGAAGCACCCAAGTCAACCTTTTAATTAGGTCTGCCATGCAGCTCAGCGAGGCCCTGCGGTACTGCGGCCCAGACACTTCCTGCTGCAGTACACCACCCATAAAGTGGAAGAGCAAACGAGGGAGCGAGAGAAAGAAAGAGGTGGAGGCTAAATGTGGCCCTCGTGCCACATCTGCAGCACCACGTCAGAAGAAGACAAAGATCTGCTTACACGGTCGGTCTGAGGCCTGGTCTGTCTGAGTTCTCCCTGGGCACGGTCGGTCTGAGTTCTCCCTGGGCAGGGTCTGTCTGAGTTCTCCCTGGGCACGGTCGGTCTGAGTTCTCCCTGGGCAGGGTCTGTCTGAGTTCTCCCTGGGCACGGTCTGTCTGAGTTCTCCCTGGGCACGGTCTGTCTGAGGCCTGGTCTGTCTGAGTTCTCCCTGGGCACGGTCGGTCTGAGTTCTCCCTGGGCACGGTCGGTCTGAGTTCTCCCTGGGCACGGTCGGTCTGAGTTCTCCCTGGGCACGGTCGGTCTGAGTTCTCCCTGGGCACGGTCGGTCTGAGTTCTCCCTGTGCACGGTCGGTCTGAGTTCTCCCTGGGCACGGTCGGTCTGAGTTCTCCCTGGGCACGGTCGGTCTGAGTTCTCCCTGGGCACGGTCTGTCTGAGGCCTGGTCTGTCTGAGTTCTCCCTGGGCACGGTCGGTCTGAGTTCTCCCTGGGCACGGTCGGTCTGAGTTCTCCCTGGGCACGGTCGGTCTGAGGCCTGGTCTGTCTGAGTTCTCCCTGGTCACGGTCGGTCTGAGTTCTCCCTGGGCACGGTCGGTCTGAGTTCTCCCTGGGCACGGTCAGTCTGAGTTCTCCCTGGGCACGGTCGGTCTGAGTTCTCCCTGGGCACGGTCGGTCTGAATTCTCCCTGGGCACGGTCGGTCTGAGTTCTCCCTGGGCACGGTCTGTCTGAGTTCTCCCTGGGCACGGTCTGTCTGAGTTCTCCCTGGGCACAGTCTGTCTGAGTTCTCCCTGGGCACGGTCTGTCTGAGTTCTCCCTGGGCACGGTCTGTCTGAGTTCTCCCTGGGCACGGTCTGTCTGAGGCCTGGTCTGTCTGAGTTCTCCCTGGGCATGGTCGGTCTGAGTTCTCCCTGGGCACGGTCGGTCTGAGTTCTCCCTGGGCACGGTCGGTCTGAGTTCTCCATGGGCACGGTCGGTCTGAGTTCTCCCTGGGCACGGTCAGTCTGAGTTCTCCCTGGGCACGGTCGGTCTGAGTTCTCCCTGGGCACGGTCGGTCTGAGTTCTCCCTGGGCACGGTCGGTCTGAGTTCTCCCTGGGCACGGTCGGTCTGAGTTCTCCCTGGGCACGGTCGGTCTGAGTTCTCCCTGTGCACGGTCGGTCTGAGTTCTCCCTGGGCACGGTCGGTCTGAGTTCTCCCTGGGCACGGTCGGTCTGAGTTCTCCCTGGGCACGGTCTGTCTGAGGCCTGGTCTGTCTGAGTTCTCCCTGGGCACGGTCGGTCTGAGTTCTCCCTGGGCACGGTCGTTTTGAGTTCTCCCTGGGCACGGTCTGTCTGAGTTCTCCCTGGGCACGGTCTGTCTGAGTTCTCGCTGGGCACGGTCTGTCTGAGTTCTCCCTGGGCACGGTCTGTCTGAGGCCTGGTCTGTCTGAGTTCTCCCTGGGCACGGTCGGTCTGAGTTCTCCCTGGGCACGGTCGGTCTGAGTTCTCCCTGGGCACGGTCTGTCTGAGTTCTCCCTGGGCACCGTCGGTCTGAGTTCTCCCTGGGCACGGTCTGTCTGAGTTCTCCCTGGGCACGGTCTGTCTGAGGCCTGGTCTGTCTGAGTTCTCCCTGGGCACGGTCGGTCTGAGTTCTCCCTGGGCACGGTCGGTCTGAGTTCTCCCTGGGCACGGTCGGTCTGAGTTCTCCCTGGGCGCGGTCTGTCTGAGTTCTCCCTGGGCACGGTCTGTCTGAGGCCTGGTCTGTCTGAGTTCTCCCTGGACACGGTCGGTCTGAGTTCTCCCTGGGCACGGTCGGTCTGAGTTCTCCCTGGGCACGGTCTGTCTGAGTTCTCCCTGGGAACGGTCTGTCTGAGGCCTGGTCTGTCTGAGTTCTCCCTGGGCACGGTCGGTCTGAGTTCTCCCTGGGCACGGTCGGTCTGAGTTCTCCCTGGGCGCGGTCTGTCTGAGTTCTCCCTGGGCACGGTCGGTCTGAGTTCTCCCTGGGCACGGTCTGTCTGAGTTCTCCCTGGGCACGGTCTGTCTGAGGCCTGGTCTGTCTGAGTTCTCCCTGGGCACGGTCTGTCTGAGTTCTCCCTGGGCACGGTCTGTCTGAGGCCTGGTCTGTCTGAGTTCTCCCTGGGCACGGTCGGTCTGAGTTCTCCCTGGGCACGGTCGGTCTGAGTTCTCCCTGGGCACGGTCTGTCTGAGTTCTCCCTGGGCACGGTCGGTCTGAGTTCTCCCTGGGCACGGTCGTTCTGAGTTCTCCCTGGGCACGGTCGGTCTGAGTTCTCCCTGGGCACGGTCGGTCTGAGTTCTCGCTGGGCACGGTCTGTCTGAGTTCTCCCTGGGCACGGTCTGTCTGAGGCCTGGTCTGTCTGAGTTCTCCCTGGGCACCGTCGGTCTGAGTTCTCCCTGGGCACGGTCTGTCTGAGTTCTCCCTGGGCACGGTCTGTCTGAGGCCTGGTCTGTCTGAGTTCTCCCTGGGCACGGTCGGTCTGAGTTCTCCCTGGGCACGGTCGGTCTGAGTTCTCCCTGGGCACGGTCGGTCTGAGTTCTCCCTAGGCACGGTCTGTCTGAGGCCTGGTCTGTCTGAGTTCTCCCTGGGCACGGTCGGTCTGAGTTCTCCCTGGGCACGGTCGGTCTGAGTTCTCCCTGGGCACGGTCTGTCTGAGTTCTCCCTGGGAACGGTCTGTCTGAGGCCTGGTCTGTCTGAGTTCTCCCTGGGCACGGTCGGTCTGAGTTCTCCCTGGGCACGGTCGGTCTGAGTTCTCCCTGGGCGCGGTCTGTCTGAGTTCTCCCTGGGCACGGTCGGTCTGAATTCTCCCTGGGCACGGTCTGTCTGAGTTCTCCCTGGGCACGGTCTGTCTGATGCCTGGTCTGTCTGAGTTCTCCCTGGGCACGGTCTGTCTGAGTTCTCCCTGGGCACGGTCTGTCTGAGGCCTGGTCTGTCTGAGTTCTCCCTGGGCACGGTCGGTCTGAGTTCTCCCTGGGCACGGGCGGTCTGAGTTCTCCCTGGGCACGGTCTGTCTGAGTTCTCCCTGGGCGCGGTCTGTCTGAGTTCTCCCTGGACACGGACGGTCTGAGTTCTCCCTGGGCACGGTCGGTCTGAGTTCTCCCTGGGCATGGTCGGTCTGAGTTCTCCCTGGGCACGGTCGGTCTGAGTTCTCCATGGGCACGGTCTGTCTGAGGCCTGGTCTGTCTGAGTTCTCCCTGGGCACGGTCGGTCTGAGTTCTCCCTGGGCACGGTCGGTCTGAGTTCTCCCTGGGCACGGTCTGTCTGAGTTCTCCCTGGGCACGGTCTGTCTGAGGCCTGGTCTGTCTGAGTTCTCCCTGGGCACGGTCGGTCTGAGTTCTCCCTGGGCACGGTCGGTCTGAGTTCTCCCTGGGCACGGTCGGTCTGAGTTCTCCCTGGGCACGGTCTGTCTGAGTTCTCCCTGGGCACGGTCTGTCTGAGTTCTCCCTGGGCACGGTCGGTCTGAGTTCTCCCTGGGCACGGTCGGTCTGAGTTCTCCCTGGGCACGGTCTGTCTGAGTTCTCCCTGGGCACGGTCTGTCTGAGGCCTGGTCTGTCTGAGTTCTCCCTGGGCACGGTCTGTCTGAGGCCTGTTCTGTCTGAGTTCTCCCTGGGCACGGTCGGTCTGAGTTCTCCCTGGGCACGGTCGGTCTGAGTTCTCCCTGGGCACGGTCGGTCTGAGTTCTCCCTGGGCTCGGTCTGTCTGAGTTCTCCCTGGGCACGGTCTGTCTGAGGCCTGGTCTGTCTGAGTTCTCCCTGGGCACGGTCGGTCTGAGTTCTCCCTGGGCACGGTCTATCTGAGTTCTCCCTGGGCACGGTCTGTCTGAGGCCTGGTCTGTCTGAGTTCTCCCTGGGCATGGTCGGTCTGAGATCTCCCTGGGCACAGTCGGTCTGAGTTCTCCCTGGGCACGGTCTGTCTGAGTTCTCCCTGGGCACGGTCTGTCTGAGGCCTGGTCTGTCTGAGTTCTCCCTGGGCACGGTCGGTCTGAGTTCTCCCTGGGCACGGTCGGTCTGAGTTCTCCCTGGGCACGGTCTGTCTGAGTTCTCCCTGGGCACGGTCTGTCTGAGGCCTGGTCTGTCTGAGTTCTTCCTGGGCACAGTCGGTCTGAGTTCTCCCTGGGAACGGTCGGTCTGAGTTCTCCCTGGGCGCGGTCTGTCTGAGTTCTCCCTGGGCACGGTCGGTCTGAGTTCTCCCTGGGCACGGTCTGTCTGAGTTCTCCCTGGGCACGGTCTGTCTGAGGCCTGGTCTGTCTGAGTTCTCCCTGGGCACGGTCGGTCTGAGTTTTCCCTGGGCACGGTCGGTCTGAGTTCTCCCTGGGCGCGGTCTGTCTGAGTTCTCCCTGGGCACGGTCGGTCTGAGTTCTCCCTGGGCACGGTCTGTCTGAGGCCTGGTCTGTCTGAGTTCTCCCTGGGCACGGTCTGTCTGAGTTCTCCCTGGGCACGGTCTGTCTGAGGCCTGGTCTGTCTGAGTTCTCCCTGGGCACGGTCGGTTTGAGTTCTCCCTGGGCACGGTCTGTCTGAGGCCTGGTCTGTCTGAGTTCTCCCTGGACACGGTCTGTCTGAGTTCTCCCTGGGCACGGTCTGTCTGAGGCCTGGTCTGTCTGAGTTCACCCTGGGCTCGGTCTGTCTGAGTTCTCCCTGGGCACGGTCTGTCTGAGGCCTGGTCTGTCTGAGTTCTCCCTGGGCACGGTCGGTCTGAGTTCTCCCTGGGCACGGTCTATCTGAGTTCTCCCTGGGCACGGTCTGTCTGAGGCCTGGTCTGTCTGAGTTTTCCCTGGGCACGGTCGGTCTGAGATCTCCCTGGGCACGGTCGGTCTGAGTTCTCCCTGGGCACGGTCTGTCTGAGTTCTCCCTGGGCACGGTCTGTCTGAGGCCTGGTCTGTCTGAGTTTTCCCTGGGCACGGTCGGTCTGAGTTCTCCCTGGGCGCGGTCTGTCTGAGTTCTCCCTGGGCACGGTCGGTCTGAGTTCTCCCTGGGCACGGTCTGTCTGAGTTCTCCCTGGGCACGGTCTGTCTGAGGCCTGGTCTGTCTGAGTTCTCCCTGGGCACGGTCTGTCTGAGTTCTCCCTGGGCACGGTCTGTCTGAGGCCTGGTCTGTCTGAGTTCTCCCTGGGCACGGTCGGTCTGAGTTCTCCCTGGGCACGGTCTGTCTGAGTTCTCCCTGGGCACGGTCTGTCTGAGGCCTGGTCTGTCTGAGTTCTTCCTGGGCACAGTCGGTCTGAGTTCTCCCTGGGAACGGTCGGTCTGAGTTCTCCCTGGGCGCGGTCTGTCTGAGTTCTCCCTGGGCACGGTCGGTCTGAGATCTCCCTGGGCACGGTCGGTCTGAGTTCTCCCTGGGCACGGTCTGTCTGAGTTCTTCCTGGGCACGGTCTGTCTGAGGCCTGGTCTGTCTGAGTTCTCCCTGGGCACGGTCTGTCTGAGGCCTGGTCTGTCTGAGTTCTCCCTGGGCACGGTCTGTCTGAGGCCTGGTCTGTCTGAGTTCTCCCTGGGCACGGTCGGTCTGAGATCTCCCTAGGCCTGGTCTGTCTGAGTTCTCCCTGGGCACGGTCTGTCTGAGTTCTCCCTGGGCACGGTCTGTCTGAGGCCTGGTCTGTCTGAGTTCTCCCTGGGCACGGTCGGTCTGAGTTCTCCCTGAGCACGGTCGGTCTGAGTTCTTCCTGGGCACGGTCGGTCTGAGTTCTCCCTGGGCACGGTCTGTCTGAGTTCTCCCTGGGCACGGTCTGTCTGAGGCCTGGTCTGTCTGAGTTCTCCCTGGGCACGGTCGGTCTGAGTTCTCCCTGGGCACGGTCGGTCTGAGTTCTCCCTGGGCACGGTCTGTCTGAGTTCTCCCTGGGCCTGGTCTGTCTGAGTTCTCCCTGGGCACGGTCTGTCTGAGGCCTGGTCTGTCTGAGTTCTCCCTGGGCACGGTCGGTCTGAGTTCTCCCTGGGCACGGTCGGTCTGAGTTCTCCCTGGGCACGGTCGGTCTGAGTTCTCCCTGGGCACGGTCGGTCTGAGTTCTCCCTGGGCACGGTCTGTCTGAGTTCTCCCTGGGCACGGTCTGTCTGAGGCCTGGTCTGTCTGAGTTCTCCCTGGGCACGGTCTGTCTGAGTTCTCCCTGGGCACGGTCTGTCTGAGGCCTGGTCTGTCTGAGTTCTCCCTGGGCACGGTCGGTCTTAGTTCTCCCTGGGCACGGTCGGTCTGAGTTCTCCCTGGGCGCGGTCTGTCTGAGTTCTCCCTGGGCACGGTCGGTCTGAGTTCTCCCTGGGCACGGTCTGTCTGAGTTCTCCCTGGGCATGGTCGGTCTGAGATCTCCCTGGGCACAGTCGGTCTGAGTTCTCCCTGGGCACGGTCTGTCTGAGTTCTCCCTGGGCACGGTCTGTCTGAGGCCTGGTCTGTCTGAGTTCTCCCTGGGCACGGTCGGTCTGAGTTCTCCCTGGGCACGGTCGGTCTGAGTTCTCCCTGGGCACGGTCTGTCTGAGTTCTCCCTGGGCACGGTCTGTCTGAGGCCTGGTCTGTCTGAGTTCTTCCTGGGCACAGTCGGTCTGAGTTCTCCCTGGGAACGGTCGGTCTGAGTTCTCCCTGGGCGCGGTCTGTCTGAGTTCTCCCTGGGCACGGTCGGTCTGAGTTCTCCCTGGGCACGGTCTGTCTGAGTTCTCCCTGGGCACGGTCTGTCTGAGGCCTGGTCTGTCTGAGTTCTCCCTGGGCACGGTCGGTCTGAGTTTTCCCTGGGCACGGTCGGTCTGAGTTCTCCCTGGGCGCGGTCTGTCTGAGTTCTCCCTGGGCACGGTCGGTCTGAGTTCTCCCTGGGCACGGTCTGTCTGAGGCCTGGTCTGTCTGAGTTCTCCCTGGGCACGGTCTGTCTGAGTTCTCCCTGGGCACGGTCTGTCTGAGGCCTGGTCTGTCTGAGTTCTCCCTGGGCACGGTCGGTTTGAGTTCTCCCTGGGCACGGTCTGTCTGAGGCCTGGTCTGTCTGAGTTCTCCCTGGACACGGTCTGTCTGAGTTCTCCCTGGGCACGGTCTGTCTGAGGCCTGGTCTGTCTGAGTTCACCCTGGGCTCGGTCTGTCTGAGTTCTCCCTGGGCACGGTCTGTCTGAGGCCTGGTCTGTCTGAGTTCTCCCTGGGCACGGTCGGTCTGAGTTCTCCCTGGGCACGGTCTATCTGAGTTCTCCCTGGGCACGGTCTGTCTGAGGCCTGGTCTGTCTGAGTTTTCCCTGGGCACGGTCGGTCTGAGATCTCCCTGGGCACGGTCGGTCTGAGTTCTCCCTGGGCACGGTCTGTCTGAGTTCCCCCTGGGCACGGTCTGTCTGAGGCCTGGTCTGTCTGAGTTTTCCCTGGGCACGGTCGGTCTGAGTTCTCCCTGGGCGCGGTCTGTCTGAGTTCTCCCTGGGCACGGTCGGTCTGAGTTCTCCCTGGGCACGGTCTGTCTGAGTTCTCCCTGGGCACGGTCTGTCTGAGGCCTGGTCTGTCTGAGTTCTCCCTGGGCACGGTCTGTCTGAGTTCTCCCTGGGCACGGTCTGTCTGAGGCCTGGTCTGTCTGAGTTCTCCCTGGGCACGGTCGGTCTGAGTTCTCCCTGGGCACGGTCTGTCTGAGTTCTCCCTGGGCACGGTCTGTCTGAGGCCTGGTCTGTCTGAGTTCTCCCTGGGCACGGTCGGTCTGAGTTCTCCCTGGGCACGGTCGGTCTGAGTTCTCCCTGGGCACGGTCGGTCTGAGTTCTCCCTGGGCACGGTCTGTCTGAGTTCTCCCTGGGCACGGTCTGTCTGAGTTCTCCCTGGGCACGGTCGGTCTGAGTTCTCCCTGGGCACGGTCGGTCTGAGTTCTCCCTGGGCACGGTCTGTCTGAGTTCTCCCTGGGCACGGTCTGTCTGAGGCCTGGTCTGTCTGAGTTCTCCCTGGGCACGGTCTGTCTGAGGCCTGTTCTGTCTGAGTTCTCCCTGGGCACGGTCGGTCTGAGTTCTCCCTGGGCACGGTCGGTCTGAGTTCTCCCTGGGCACGGTCGGTCTGAGTTCTCCCTGGGCTCGGTCTGTCTGAGTTCTCCCTGGGCACGGTCTGTCTGAGGCCTGGTCTGTCTGAGTTCTCCCTGGGCACGGTCGGTCTGAGTTCTCCCTGGGCACGGTCTATCTGAGTTCTCCCTGGGCACGGTCTGTCTGAGGCCTGGTCTGTCTGAGTTCTCCCTGGGCATGGTCGGTCTGAGATCTCCCTGGGCACAGTCGGTCTGAGTTCTCCCTGGGCACGGTCTGTCTGAGTTCTCCCTGGGCACGGTCTGTCTGAGGCCTGGTCTGTCTGAGTTCTCCCTGGGCACGGTCGGTCTGAGTTCTCCCTGGGCACGGTCGGTCTGAGTTCTCCCTGGGCACGGTCTGTCTGAGTTCTCCCTGGGCACGGTCTGTCTGAGGCCTGGTCTGTCTGAGTTCTTCCTGGGCACAGTCGGTCTGAGTTCTCCCTGGGAACGGTCGGTCTGAGTTCTCCCTGGGCGCGGTCTGTCTGAGTTCTCCCTGGGCACGGTCGGTCTGAGTTCTCCCTGGGCACGGTCTGTCTGAGTTCTCCCTGGGCACGGTCTGTCTGAGGCCTGGTCTGTCTGAGTTCTCCCTGGGCACGGTCGGTCTGAGTTTTCCCTGGGCACGGTCGGTCTGAGTTCTCCCTGGGCGCGGTCTGTCTGAGTTCTCCCTGGGCACGGTCGGTCTGAGTTCTCCCTGGGCACGGTCTGTCTGAGGCCTGGTCTGTCTGAGTTCTCCCTGGGCACGGTCTGTCTGAGTTCTCCCTGGGCACGGTCTGTCTGAGGCCTGGTCTGTCTGAGTTCTCCCTGGGCACGGTCGGTTTGAGTTCTCCCTGGGCACGGTCTGTCTGAGGCCTGGTCTGTCTGAGTTCTCCCTGGACACGGTCTGTCTGAGTTCTCCCTGGGCACGGTCTGTCTGAGGCCTGGTCTGTCTGAGTTCACCCTGGGCTCGGTCTGTCTGAGTTCTCCCTGGGCACGGTCTGTCTGAGGCCTGGTCTGTCTGAGTTCTCCCTGGGCACGGTCGGTCTGAGTTCTCCCTGGGCACGGTCTATCTGAGTTCTCCCTGGGCACGGTCTGTCTGAGGCCTGGTCTGTCTGAGTTTTCCCTGGGCACGGTCGGTCTGAGATCTCCCTGGGCACGGTCGGTCTGAGTTCTCCCTGGGCACGGTCTGTCTGAGTTCTCCCTGGGCACGGTCTGTCTGAGGCCTGGTCTGTCTGAGTTTTCCCTGGGCACGGTCGGTCTGAGTTCTCCCTGGGCGCGGTCTGTCTGAGTTCTCCCTGGGCACGGTCGGTCTGAGTTCTCCCTGGGCACGGTCTGTCTGAGTTCTCCCTGGGCACGGTCTGTCTGAGGCCTGGTCTGTCTGAGTTCTCCCTGGGCACGGTCTGTCTGAGTTCTCCCTGGGCACGGTCTGTCTGAGGCCTGGTCTGTCTGAGTTCTCCCTGGGCACGGTCGGTCTGAGTTCTCCCTGGGCACGGTCTGTCTGAGTTCTCCCTGGGCACGGTCTGTCTGAGGCCTGGTCTGTCTGAGTTCTTCCTGGGCACAGTCGGTCTGAGTTCTCCCTGGGAACGGTCGGTCTGAGTTCTCCCTGGGCGCGGTCTGTCTGAGTTCTCCCTGGGCACGGTCGGTCTGAGATCTCCCTGGGCACGGTCGGTCTGAGTTCTCCCTGGGCACGGTCTGTCTGAGTTCTTCCTGGGCACGGTCTGTCTGAGGCCTGGTCTGTCTGAGTTCTCCCTGGGCACGGTCTGTCTGAGGCCTGGTCTGTCTGAGTTCTCCCTGGGCACGGTCTGTCTGAGGCCTGGTCTGTCTGAGTTCTCCCTGGGCACGGTCGGTCTGAGATCTCCCTAGGCCTGGTCTGTCTGAGTTCTCCCTGGGCACGGTCTGTCTGAGTTCTCCCTGGGCACGGTCTGTCTGAGGCCTGGTCTGTCTGAGTTCTCCCTGGGCACGGTCGGTCTGAGTTCTCCCTGAGCACGGTCGGTCTGAGTTCTTCCTGGGCACGGTCGGTCTGAGTTCTCCCTGGGCACGGTCGGTCTGAGTTCTCCCTGGGCGCGGTCTGTCTGAGTTCTCCCTGGGCACGGTCGGTCTGAGTTCTCCCTGGGCACGGTCTGTCTGAGGCCTGGTCTGTCTGAGTTCTCCCTGGGCACGGTCTGTCTGAGTTCTCCCTGGGCACGGTCTGTCTGAGGCCTGGTCTGTCTGAGTTCTCCCTGGGCACGGTCGGTTTGAGTTCTCCCTGGGCACGGTCTGTCTGAGGCCTGGTCTGTCTGAGTTCTCCCTGGACACGGTCTGTCTGAGTTCTCCCTGGGCACGGTCTGTCTGAGGCCTGGTCTGTCTGAGTTCTCCCTGGGCACGGTCGGTTTGAGTTCTCCCTGGGCACGGTCTGTCTGAGGCCTGGTCTGTCTGAGTTCTCCCTGGACACGGTCTGTCTGAGTTCTCCCTGGGCACGGTCTGTCTGAGGCCTGGTCTGTCTGAGTTCACCCTGGGCTCGGTCTGTCTGAGTTCTCCCTGGGCACGGTCTGTCTGAGGCCTGGTCTGTCTGAGTTCTCCCTGGGCACGGTCGGTCTGAGTTCTCCCTGGGCACGGTCTATCTGAGTTCTCCCTGGGCACGGTCTGTCTGAGGCCTGGTCTGTCTGAGTTTTCCCTGGGCACGGTCGGTCTGAGATCTCCCTGGGCACGGTCGGTCTGAGTTCTCCCTGGGCACGGTCTGTCTGAGTTCTCCCTGGGCACGGTCTGTCTGAGGCCTGGTCTGTCTGAGTTTTCCCTGGGCACGGTCGGTCTGAGTTCTCCCTGGGCGCGGTCTGTCTGAGTTCTCCCTGGGCACGGTCGGTCTGAGTTCTCCCTGGGCACGGTCTGTCTGAGTTCTCCCTGGGCACGGTCTGTCTGAGGCCTGGTCTGTCTGAGTTCTCCCTGGGCACGGTCTGTCTGAGTTCTCCCTGGGCACGGTCTGTCTGAGGCCTGGTCTGTCTGAGTTCTCCCTGGGCACGGTCGGTCTGAGTTCTCCCTGGGCACGGTCTGTCTGAGTTCTCCCTGGGCACGGTCTGTCTGAGGCCTGGTCTGTCTGAGTTCTTCCTGGGCACAGTCGGTCTGAGTTCTCCCTGGGAACGGTCGGTCTGAGTTCTCCCTGGGCGCGGTCTGTCTGAGTTCTCCCTGGGCACGGTCGGTCTGAGATCTCCCTGGGCACGGTCGGTCTGAGTTCTCCCTGGGCACGGTCTGTCTGAGTTCTTCCTGGGCACGGTCTGTCTGAGGCCTGGTCTGTCTGAGTTCTCCCTGGGCACGGTCTGTCTGAGGCCTGGTCTGTCTGAGTTCTCCCTGGGCACGGTCTGTCTGAGGCCTGGTCTGTCTGAGTTCTCCCTGGGCACGGTCGGTCTGAGATCTCCCTAGGCCTGGTCTGTCTGAGTTCTCCCTGGGCACGGTCTGTCTGAGTTCTCCCTGGGCACGGTCTGTCTGAGGCCTGGTCTGTCTGAGTTCTCCCTGGGCACGGTCGGTCTGAGTTCTCCCTGAGCACGGTCGGTCTGAGTTCTTCCTGGGCACGGTCGGTCTGAGTTCTCCCTGGGCACGGTCGGTCTGAGTTCTCCCTGGGCGCGGTCTGTCTGAGTTCTCCCTGGGCACGGTCGGTCTGAGTTCTCCCTGGGCACGGTCTGTCTGAGGCCTGGTCTGTCTGAGTTCTCCCTGGGCACGGTCTGTCTGAGTTCTCCCTGGGCACGGTCTGTCTGAGGCCTGGTCTGTCTGAGTTCTCCCTGGGCACGGTCGGTTTGAGTTCTCCCTGGGCACGGTCTGTCTGAGGCCTGGTCTGTCTGAGTTCTCCCTGGACACGGTCTGTCTGAGTTCTCCCTGGGCACGGTCTGTCTGAGGCCTGGTCTGTCTGAGTTCACCCTGGGCTCGGTCTGTCTGAGTTCTCCCTGGGCACGGTCTGTCTGAGGCCTGGTCTGTCTGAGTTCTCCCTGGGCACGGTCGGTCTGAGTTCTCCCTGGGCACGGTCTATCTGAGTTCTCCCTGGGCACGGTCTGTCTGAGGCCTGGTCTGTCTGAGTTTTCCCTGGGCACGGTCGGTCTGAGATCTCCCTGGGCACGGTCGGTCTGAGTTCTCCCTGGGCACGGTCTGTCTGAGTTCTCCCTGGGCACGGTCTGTCTGAGGCCTGGTCTGTCTGAGTTTTCCCTGGGCACGGTCGGTCTGAGTTCTCCCTGGGCGCGGTCTGTCTGAGTTCTCCCTGGGCACGGTCGGTCTGAGTTCTCCCTGGGCACGGTCTGTCTGAGTTCTCCCTGGGCACGGTCTGTCTGAGGCCTGGTCTGTCTGAGTTCTCCCTGGGCACGGTCTGTCTGAGTTCTCCCTGGGCACGGTCTGTCTGAGGCCTGGTCTGTCTGAGTTCTCCCTGGGCACGGTCGGTCTGAGTTCTCCCTGGGCACGGTCTGTCTGAGTTCTCCCTGGGCACGGTCTGTCTGAGGCCTGGTCTGTCTGAGTTCTTCCTGGGCACAGTCGGTCTGAGTTCTCCCTGGGAACGGTCGGTCTGAGTTCTCCCTGGGCGCGGTCTGTCTGAGTTCTCCCTGGGCACGGTCGGTCTGAGATCTCCCTGGGCACGGTCGGTCTGAGTTCTCCCTGGGCACGGTCTGTCTGAGTTCTTCCTGGGCACGGTCTGTCTGAGGCCTGGTCTGTCTGAGTTCTCCCTGGGCACGGTCTGTCTGAGGCCTGGTCTGTCTGAGTTCTCCCTGGGCACGGTCTGTCTGAGGCCTGGTCTGTCTGAGTTCTCCCTGGGCACGGTCGGTCTGAGATCTCCCTAGGCCTGGTCTGTCTGAGTTCTCCCTGGGCACGGTCTGTCTGAGTTCTCCCTGGGCACGGTCTGTCTGAGGCCTGGTCTGTCTGAGTTCTCCCTGGGCACGGTCGGTCTGAGTTCTCCCTGAGCACGGTCGGTCTGAGTTCTTCCTGGGCACGGTCGGTCTGAGTTCTCCCTGGGCACGGTCTGTCTGAGTTCTCCCTGGGCACGGTCTGTCTGAGGCCTGGTCTGTCTGAGTTCTCCCTGGGCACGGTCGGTCTGAGTTCTCCCTGGGCACGGTCGGTCTGAGTTCTCCCTGGGCACGGTCTGTCTGAGTTCTCCCTGGGCCTGGTCTGTCTGAGTTCTCCCTGGGCACGGTCTGTCTGAGGCCTGGTCTGTCTGAGTTCTCCCTGGGCACGGTCGGTCTGAGTTCTCCCTGGGCACGGTCGGTCTGAGTTCTCCCTGGGCACGGTCGGTCTGAGTTCTCCCTGGGCACGGTCGGTCTGAGTTCTCCCTGGGCACGGTCTGTCTGAGTTCTCCCTGGGCACGGTCTGTCTGAGGCCTGGTCTGTCTGAGTTCTCCCTGGGCACGGTCTGTCTGAGTTCTCCCTGGGCACGGTCTGTCTGAGGCCTGGTCTGTCTGAGTTCTCCCTGGGCACGGTCGGTCTTAGTTCTCCCTGGGCACGGTCGGTCTGAGTTCTCCCTGGGCGCGGTCTGTCTGAGTTCTCCCTGGGCACGGTCGGTCTGAGTTCTCCCTGGGCACGGTCTGTCTGAGTTCTCCCTGGGCATGGTCGGTCTGAGATCTCCCTGGGCACAGTCGGTCTGAGTTCTCCCTGGGCACGGTCTGTCTGAGTTCTCCCTGGGCACGGTCTGTCTGAGGCCTGGTCTGTCTGAGTTCTCCCTGGGCACGGTCGGTCTGAGTTCTCCCTGGGCACGGTCGGTCTGAGTTCTCCCTGGGCACGGTCTGTCTGAGTTCTCCCTGGGCACGGTCTGTCTGAGGCCTGGTCTGTCTGAGTTCTTCCTGGGCACAGTCGGTCTGAGTTCTCCCTGGGAACGGTCGGTCTGAGTTCTCCCTGGGCGCGGTCTGTCTGAGTTCTCCCTGGGCACGGTCGGTCTGAGTTCTCCCTGGGCACGGTCTGTCTGAGTTCTCCCTGGGCACGGTCTGTCTGAGGCCTGGTCTGTCTGAGTTCTCCCTGGGCACGGTCGGTCTGAGTTCTCCCTGGGCGCGGTCTGTCTGAGTTCTCCCTGGGCACGGTCGGTCTGAGTTCTCCCTGGGCACGGTCTGTCTGAGTTCTCCCTGGGCACGGTCTGTCTGAGGCCTGGTCTGTCTGAGTTCTCCCTGGGCACGGTCTGTCTGAGTTCTCCCTGGGCACGGTCTGTCTGAGGCCTGGTCTGTCTGAGTTCTCCCTGGGCACGGTCGGTCTGAGTTCTCCCTGGGCACGGTCTGTCTGAGTTCTCCCTGGGCACGGTCTGTCTGAGGCCTGGTCTGTCTGAGTTCTTCCTGGGCACAGTCGGTCTGAGTTCTCCCTGGGAACGGTCGGTCTGAGTTCTCCCTGGGCGCGGTCTGTCTGAGTTCTCCCTGGGCACGGTCGGTCTGAGATCTCCCTGGGCACGGTCGGTCTGAGTTCTCCCTGGGCACGGTCTGTCTGAGTTCTTCCTGGGCACGGTCTGTCTGAGGCCTGGTCTGTCTGAGTTCTCCCTGGGCACGGTCTGTCTGAGGCCTGGTCTGTCTGAGTTCTCCCTGGGCACGGTCTGTCTGAGGCCTGGTCTGTCTGAGTTCTCCCTGGGCACGGTCGGTCTGAGATCTCCCTAGGCCTGGTCTGTCTGAGTTCTCCCTGGGCACGGTCTGTCTGAGTTCTCCCTGGGCACGGTCTGTCTGAGGCCTGGTCTGTCTGAGTTCTCCCTGGGCACGGTCGGTCTGAGTTCTCCCTGAGCACGGTCGGTCTGAGTTCTTCCTGGGCACGGTCGGTCTGAGTTCTCCCTGGGCACGGTCTGTCTGAGTTCTCCCTGGGCACGGTCTGTCTGAGGCCTGGTCTGTCTGAGTTCTCCCTGGGCACGGTCGGTCTGAGTTCTCCCTGGGCACGGTCGGTCTGAGTTCTCCCTGGGCACGGTCTGTCTGAGTTCTCCCTGGGCCTGGTCTGTCTGAGTTCTCCCTGGGCACGGTCTGTCTGAGGCCTGGTCTGTCTGAGTTCTCCCTGGGCACGGTCGGTCTGAGTTCTCCCTGGGCACGGTCGGTCTGAGTTCTCCCTGGGCACGGTCGGTCTGAGTTCTCCCTGGGCACGGTCGGTCTGAGTTCTCCCTGGGCACGGTCTGTCTGAGTTCTCCCTGGGCACGGTCTGTCTGAGGCCTGGTCTGTCTGAGTTCTCCCTGGGCACGGTCTGTCTGAGTTCTCCCTGGGCACGGTCTGTCTGAGGCCTGGTCTGTCTGAGTTCTCCCTGGGCACGGTCGGTCTTAGTTCTCCCTGGGCACGGTCGGTCTGAGTTCTCCCTGGGCGCGGTCTGTCTGAGTTCTCCCTGGGCACGGTCGGTCTGAGTTCTCCCTGGGCACGGTCTGTCTGAGTTCTCCCTGGGCATGGTCGGTCTGAGATCTCCCTGGGCACAGTCGGTCTGAGTTCTCCCTGGGCACGGTCTGTCTGAGTTCTCCCTGGGCACGGTCTGTCTGAGGCCTGGTCTGTCTGAGTTCTCCCTGGGCACGGTCGGTCTGAGTTCTCCCTGGGCACGGTCGGTCTGAGTTCTCCCTGGGCACGGTCTGTCTGAGTTCTCCCTGGGCACGGTCTGTCTGAGGCCTGGTCTGTCTGAGTTCTTCCTGGGCACAGTCGGTCTGAGTTCTCCCTGGGAACGGTCGGTCTGAGTTCTCCCTGGGCGCGGTCTGTCTGAGTTCTCCCTGGGCACGGTCGGTCTGAGTTCTCCCTGGGCACGGTCTGTCTGAGTTCTCCCTGGGCACGGTCTGTCTGAGGCCTGGTCTGTCTGAGTTCTCCCTGGGCACGGTCGGTCTGAGTTTTCCCTGGGCACGGTCGGTCTGAGTTCTCCCTGGGCGCGGTCTGTCTGAGTTCTCCCTGGGCACGGTCGGTCTGAGTTCTCCCTGGGCACGGTCTGTCTGAGGCCTGGTCTGTCTGAGTTCTCCCTGGGCACGGTCTGTCTGAGTTCTCCCTGGGCACGGTCTGTCTGAGGCCTGGTCTGTCTGAGTTCTCCCTGGGCACGGTCGGTTTGAGTTCTCCCTGGGCACGGTCTGTCTGAGGCCTGGTCTGTCTGAGTTCTCCCTGGACACGGTCTGTCTGAGTTCTCCCTGGGCACGGTCTGTCTGAGGCCTGGTCTGTCTGAGTTCACCCTGGGCTCGGTCTGTCTGAGTTCTCCCTGGGCACGGTCTGTCTGAGGCCTGGTCTGTCTGAGTTCTCCCTGGGCACGGTCGGTCTGAGTTCTCCCTGGGCATGGTCTATCTGAGTTCTCCCTGGGCACGGTCTGTCTGAGGCCTGGTCTGTCTGAGTTTTCCCTGGGCACGGTCGGTCTGAGATCTCCCTGGGCACGGTCGGTCTGAGTTCTCCCTGGGCACGGTCTGTCTGAGTTCTCCCTGGGCACGGTCTGTCTGAGGCCTGGTCTGTCTGAGTTTTCCCTGGGCACGGTCGGTCTGAGTTCTCCCTGGGCGCGGTCTGTCTGAGTTCTCCCTGGGCACGGTCGGTCTGAGTTCTCCCTGGGCACGGTCTGTCTGAGTTCTCCCTGGGCACGGTCTGTCTGAGGCCTGGTCTGTCTGAGTTCTCCCTGGGCACGGTCTGTCTGAGTTCTCCCTGGGCACGGTCTGTCTGAGGCCTGGTCTGTCTGAGTTCTCCCTGGGCACGGTCGGTCTGAGTTCTCCCTGGGCACGGTCTGTCTGAGTTCTCCCTGGGCACGGTCTGTCTGAGGCCTGGTCTGTCTGAGTTCTTCCTGGGCACAGTCGGTCTGAGTTCTCCCTGGGAACGGTCGGTCTGAGTTCTCCCTGGGCGCGGTCTGTCTGAGTTCTCCCTGGGCACGGTCGGTCTGAGATCTCCCTGGGCACGGTCGGTCTGAGTTCTCCCTGGGCACGGTCTGTCTGAGTTCTTCCTGGGCACGGTCTGTCTGAGGCCTGGTCTGTCTGAGTTCTCCCTGGGCACGGTCTGTCTGAGGCCTGGTCTGTCTGAGTTCTCCCTGGGCACGGTCTGTCTGAGGCCTGGTCTGTCTGAGTTCTCCCTGGGCACGGTCGGTCTGAGATCTCCCTAGGCCTGGTCTGTCTGAGTTCTCCCTGGGCACGGTCTGTCTGAGTTCTCCCTGGGCACGGTCTGTCTGAGGCCTGGTCTGTCTGAGTTCTCCCTGGGCACGGTCGGTCTGAGTTCTCCCTGAGCACGGTCGGTCTGAGTTCTTCCTGGGCACGGTCGGTCTGAGTTCTCCCTGGGCACGGTCTGTCTGAGTTCTCCCTGGGCACGGTCTGTCTGAGGCCTGGTCTGTCTGAGTTCTCCCTGGGCACGGTCGGTCTGAGTTCTCCCTGGGCACGGTCGGTCTGAGTTCTCCCTGGGCACGGTCTGTCTGAGTTCTCCCTGGGCCTGGTCTGTCTGAGTTCTCCCTGGGCACGGTCTGTCTGAGGCCTGGTCTGTCTGAGTTCTCCCTGGGCACGGTCTGTCTGAGGCCTGGTCTGTCTGAGTTCTCCCTGGGCACGGTCGGTCTGAGTTCTCCCTGGGCACGGTCGGTCTGAGTTCTCCCTGGGCACGGTCGGTCTGAGTTCTCCCTGGGCACGGTCGGTCTGAGTTCTCCCTGGGCACGGTCTGTCTGAGTTCTCCCTGGGCACGGTCTGTCTGAGGCCTGGTCTGTCTGAGTTCTCCCTGGGCACGGTCTGTCTGAGTTCTCCCTGGGCACGGTCTGTCTGAGGCCTGGTCTGTCTGAGTTCTCCCTGGGCACGGTCGGTCTTAGTTCTCCCTGGGCACGGTCGGTCTGAGTTCTCCCTTGGCGCGGTCTGTCTGAGTTCTCCCTGGGCACGGTCGGTCTGAGTTCTCCCTGGGCACGGTCTGTCTGAGTTCTCCCTGGGCATGGTCGGTCTGAGATCTCCCTGGGCACAGTCGGTCTGAGTTCTCCCTGGGCACGGTCTGTCTGAGTTCTCCCTGGGCACGGTCTGTCTGAGGCCTGGTCTGTCTGAGTTCTCCCTGGGCACGGTCGGTCTGAGTTCTCCCTGGGCACGGTCGGTCTGAGTTCTCCCTGGGCACGGTCTGTCTGAGTTCTCCCTGGGCACGGTCTGTCTGAGGCCTGGTCTGTCTGAGTTCTTCCTGGGCACAGTCGGTCTGAGTTCTCCCTGGGAACGGTCGGTCTGAGTTCTCCCTGGGCGCGGTCTGTCTGAGTTCTCCCTGGGCACGGTCGGTCTGAGTTCTCCCTGGGCACGGTCTGTCTGAGTTCTCCCTGGGCACGGTCTGTCTGAGGCCTGGTCTGTCTGAGTTCTCCCTGGGCACGGTCGGTCTGAGTTTTCCCTGGGCACGGTCGGTCTGAGTTCTCCCTGGGCGCGGTCTGTCTGAGTTCTCCCTGGGCACGGTCGGTCTGAGTTCTCCCTGGGCACGGTCTGTCTGAGGCCTGGTCTGTCTGAGTTCTCCCTGGGCACGGTCTGTCTGAGTTCTCCCTGGGCACGGTCTGTCTGAGGCCTGGTCTGTCTGAATTCTCCCTGGGCACGGTCGGTTTGAGTTCTCCCTGGGCACGGTCTGTCTGAGGCCTGGTCTGTCTGAGTTCTCCCTGGACACGGTCTGTCTGAGTTCTCCCTGGGCACGGTCTGTCTGAGGCCTGGTCTGTCTGAGTTCACCCTGGGCTCGGTCTGTCTGAGTTCTCCCTGGGCACGGTCTGTCTGAGGCCTGGTCTGTCTGAGTTCTCCCTGGGCACGGTCGGTCTGAGTTCTCCCTGGGCACGGTCTATCTGAGTTCTCCCTGGGCACGGTCTGTCTGAGGCCTGGTCTGTCTGAGTTTTCCCTGGGCACGGTCGGTCTGAGATCTCCCTGGGCACGGTCGGTCTGAGTTCTCCCTGGGCACGGTCTGTCTGAGTTCTCCCTGGGCACGGTCTGTCTGAGGCCTGGTCTGTCTGAGTTTTCCCTGGGCACGGTCGGTCTGAGTTCTCCCTGGGCGCGGTCTGTCTGAGTTCTCCCTGGGCACGGTCGGTCTGAGTTCTCCCTGGGCACGGTCTGTCTGAGTTCTCCCTGGGCACGGTCTGTCTGAGGCCTGGTCTGTCTGAGTTCTCCCTGGGCACGGTCTGTCTGAGTTCTCCCTGGGCACGGTCTGTCTGAGGCCTGGTCTGTCTGAGTTCTCCCTGGGCACGGTCGGTCTGAGTTCTCCCTGGGCACGGTCTGTCTGAGTTCTCCCTGGGCACGGTCTGTCTGAGTTCTCCCTGGGCACGGTCTGTCTGAGGCCTGGTCTGTCTGAGTTCTCCCTGGGCACGGTCGGTCTGAGTTCTCCCTGGGCACGGTCTGTCTGAGTTCTTCCTGGGCACGGTCTGTCTGAGGCCTGGTCTGTCTGAGTTCTCCCTGGGCACGGTCTGTCTGAGGCCTGGTCTGTCTGAGTTCTCCCTGGGCACGGTCTGTCTGAGGCCTGGTCTGTCTGAGTTCTCCCTGGGCACGGTCGGTCTGAGATCTCCCTAGGCCTGGTCTGTCTGAGTTCTCCCTGGGCACGGTCTGTCTGAGTTCTCCCTGGGCACGGTCTGTCTGAGGCCTGGTCTGTCTGAGTTCTCCCTGGGCACGGTCGGTCTGAGTTCTCCCTGAGCACGGTCGGTCTGAGTTCTTCCTGGGCACGGTCGGTCTGAGTTCTCCCTGGGCACGGTCTGTCTGAGTTCTCCCTGGGCACGGTCTGTCTGAGGCCTGGTCTGTCTGAGTTCTCCCTGGGCACGGTCGGTCTGAGTTCTCCCTGGGCACGGTCGGTCTGAGTTCTCCCTGGGCACGGTCTGTCTGAGTTCTCCCTGGGCCTGGTCTGTCTGAGTTCTCCCTGGGCACGGTCTGTCTGAGGCCTGGTCTGTCTGAGTTCTCCCTGGGCACGGTCGGTCTGAGTTCTCCCTGGGCACGGTCGGTCTGAGTTCTCCCTGGGCACGGTCGGACTGAGTTCTCCCTGGGCACGGTCGGTCTGAGTTCTCCCTGGGCACGGTCTGTCTGAGTTCTCCCTGGGCACGGTCTGTCTGAGTTCTCCCTGGGCACGGTCTGTCTGAGGCCTGGTCTGTCTGAGTTCTCCCTGGGCACGGTCGGTCTTAGTTCTCCCTGGGCACGGTCGGTCTGAGTTCTCCCTGGGCGCGGTCTGTCTGAGTTCTCCCTGGGCACGGTCGGTCTGAGTTCTCCCTGGGCACGGTCGGTCTGAGTTCTCCCTGGGCACGGTCTGTCTGAGTTCTCCCTGGGCACGGTCTGTCTGAGGCCTGGTCTGTCTGAGTTCTCCCTGGGCACGGTCGGTCTGAGTTTTCCCTGGGCACGGTCGGTCTGAGTTCTCCCTGGGCGCGGTCTGTCTGAGTTCTCCCTGGGCACGGTCGGTCTGAGTTCTCCCTGGGCACGGTCTGTCTGAGTTCTCCCTGGGCACGGTCTGTCTGAGGCCTGGTCTGTCTGAGTTCTCCCTGGGCACGGTCTGTCTGAGTTCTCCCTGGGCACGGTCTGTCTGAGGCCTGGTCTGTCTGAGTTCTCCCTGGGCACAGTCGGTCTGAGTTCTCCCTGGGCACGGTCGGTCTGAGTTCTCCCTGGGCACGGTCGGTCTGAGTTCTCCCTGGGCGCGGTCTGTCTGAGTTCTCCCTGGGCACGGTCTGTCTGAGGCCTGGTCTGTCTGAGTTCTCCCTGGGCACGGTCGGTCTGAGTTCTCCCTGGGCACGGTCGGTCTGAGTTTTCCCTGGGCACGGTCTGTCTGAGTTCTCCCTGGGCACGGTCTGTCTGAGGCCTGGTCTGTCTGAGTTCTCCCTGGGCATGGTCTGTCTGAGTTCTCCCTGGGCACGGTCGGTCTGAGTTCTCCCTGGGCACGGTCTGTCTGAGTTCTCCCTGGGCACGGTCTGTCTGAGGCCTGGTCTGTCTGAGTTCTCCCTGGGCACGGTCTGTCTGAGTTCTCCCTGGGCACGGTCTGTCTGAGGCCTGGTCTGTCTGAGTTCTCCCTGGGCACGGTCGGTCTGAGTTCTCCCTGGGCACGGTCGGTCTGAGTTCTCCCTGGGCACGGTCTGTCTGAGGCCTGGTCTGTCTGAGTTCTCCCTGGGCACGTTCGGTCTGAGATCTCCCTGGGCACGGTCGGTCTGAGTTCTCCCTGGGCACGGTCTGTCTGAGTTCTCCCTGGGCACGGTCTGTCTGAGGCCTGGTCTGTCTGAGTTCTCCCTGGGCACGGTCGGTCTGAGTTCTCCCTGGGCACGGTCGGTCTGAGTTCTCCCTGGGCACGGTCTGTCTGAGTTCTCCCTGGGCACGGTCTGTCTGAGGCCTGGTCTGTCTGAGTTCTTCCTGGGCACAGTCGGTCTGAGTTCTCCCTGGGAACGGTCGGTCTGAGTTCTCCCTGGGCGCGGTCTGTCTGAGTTCTCCCTGGGCACGGTCGGTCTGAGTTCTCCCTGGGCACGGTCTGTCTGAGTTCTCCCTGGGCACGGTCGGTCTGAGTTCTCCCTGGGCACGGTCTGTCTGAGTTCTCCCTGGGCACGGTCTGTCTGAGTTCTCCCTGGGCACGGTCTGTCTGAGTTCTCCCTGGGCACGGTCTGTCTGAGGCCTGGTCTGTCTGAGTTCTCCCAGGGCACGGTCGGTCTGAGTTCTCCCTGGGTACGGTCGGTCTGAGTTCTCCCTGTGCACGGTCTGTCTGAGTTCTCCCTGGGCACGGTCTGTCTGAGGCCTGGTCTGTCTGAGTTCTCCCTGGGCACGGTCGGTCTGAGTTTTCCCTAGGCACGGTCGGTCTGAGTTCTCCCTGGGCGCGGTCTGTCTGAGGCCTGGTCTGTCTGAGTTCTCCCTGGGCACGGTCTGTCTGAGTTCTCCCTGGGCACGGTCTGTCTGAGTTCTCCCTGGGCACGGTCTGTCTGAGGCCTGGTCTGTCTGAGTTCTCCCTGGGCACGGTCGGTCTGAGTTCTCCCTGGGCACGGTCTGTCTGAGTTCTCCCTGGGCACGGTCTGTCTGAGGCCTGGTCTGTCTGAGTTTTTCCTGGGCACAGTCGGTCTGAGTTCTCCCTGGGAACGGTCGGTCTGAGTTCTCCCTGGGCGCGGTCTGTCTGAGTTCTCCCTGGGCACGGTCGGTCTGAGATCTCCCTGGGCACGGTCGGTCTGAGTTCTCCCTGGGCACGGTCGGTCTGAGTTCTCCCTGGGCACGGTCGGTCTGAGTTCTCCCTGGGCACGGTCGGTCTGAGTTCTCCCTGGGCACGGTCGGTCTGAGTTCTCCCTGGGCACGGTCTGTCTGAGTTCTCCCTGGGCACGGTCTGTCTGAGGCCTGGTCTGTCTGAGTTCTCCCTGGGCACGGTCTGTCTGAGTTCTCCCTGGGCACGGTCTGTCTGAGGCCTGGTCTGTCTGAGTTCTCCCTGGGCACGGTCGGTCTGAGTTCTCCCTGGGCACGGTCGGTCTTAGTTCTCCCTGGGCACGGTCGGTCTGAGTTCTCCCTGGGCGCGGTCTGTCTGAGTTCTCCCTGGGCACGGTCGGTCTGAGTTCTCCCTGGGCACGGTCGGTCTGAGTTCTCCCTGGGCACGGTCTGTCTGAGTTCTCCCTGGGCACGGTCTGTCTGAGGCCTGGTCTGTCTGAGTTCTCCCTGGGCACGGTCGGTCTGAGTTTTCCCTGGGCACGGTCGGTCTGAGTTCTCCCTGGGCGCGGTCTGTCTGAGTTCTCCCTGGGCACGGTCGGTCTGAGTTCTCCCTGGGCACGGTCTGTCTGAGTTCTCCCTGGGCACGGTCTGTCTGAGGCCTGGTCTGTCTGAGTTCTCCCTGGGCACGGTCTGTCTGAGTTCTCCCTGGGCACGGTCTGTCTGAGGCCTGGTCTGTCTGAGTTCTCCCTGGGCACAGTCGGTCTGAGTTCTCCCTGGGCACGGTCGGTCTGAGTTCTCCCTGGGCACGGTCGGTCTGAGTTCTCCCTGGGCGCGGTCTGTCTGAGTTCTCCCTGGGCACGGTCTGTCTGAGGCCTGGTCTGTCTGAGTTCTCCCTGGGCACGGTCGGTCTGAGTTCTCCCTGGGCACGGTCGGTCTGAGTTCTCCCTGGGCACGGTCTGTCTGAGTTCTCCCTGGGCACGGTCTGTCTGAGGCCTGGTCTGTCTGAGTTCTCCCTGGGCACGGTCTGTCTGAGTTCTCCCTGGGCACGGTCGGTCTGAGTTCTCCCTGGGCACGGTCTGTCTGAGTTCTCCCTGGGCACGGTCTGTCTGAGGCCTGGTCTGTCTGAGTTCTCCCTGGGCACGGTCTGTCTGAGTTCTCCCTGGGCACGGTCTGTCTGAGGCCTGGTCTGTCTGAGTTCTCCCTGGGCACGGTCGGTCTGAGTTCTCCCTGGGCACGGTCGGTCTGAGTTCTCCCTGGGCACGGTCTGTCTGAGGCCTGGTCTGTCTGAGTTCTCCCTGGGCACGTTCGGTCTGAGATCTCCCTGGGCACGGTCGGTCTGAGTTCTCCCTGGGCACGGTCTGTCTGAGTTCTCCCTGGGCACGGTCTGTCTGAGGCCTGGTCTGTCTGAGTTCTCCCTGGGCACGGTCGGTCTGAGTTCTCCCTGGGCACGGTCGGTCTGAGTTCTCCCTGGGCACGGTCTGTCTGAGTTCTCCCTGGGCACGGTCTGTCTGAGGCCTGGTCTGTCTGAGTTCTCCCTGGGCACGGTCGGTCTGAGTTCTCCCTGGGCACGGTCGGTCTGAGTTCTCCCTGGGCACGGTCTGTCTGAGTTCTCCCTGGGCGCGGTCTGTCTGAGTTCTCCCTGGGCACGGTCGGTCTGAGTTCTCCCTGGGCACGGTCTGTCTGAGTTCTCCCTGGGCACGGTCTGTCTGAGTTCTCCCTGGGCACGGTCTGTCTGAGTTCTCCCTGGGCACGGTCTGTCTGAGTTCTCCCTGGGCACGGTCTGTCTGAGGCCTGGTCTGTCTGAGTTCTCCCAGGGCACGGTCGGTCTGAGTTCTCCCTGGGTACGGTCGGTCTGAGTTCTCCCTGTGCACGGTCTGTCTGAGTTCTCCCTGGGCACGGTCTGTCTGAGGCCTGGTCTGTCTGAGTTCTCCCTGGGCACGGTCGGTCTGAGTTTTCCCTAGGCACGGTCGGTCTGAGTTCTCCCTGGGCGCGGTCTGTCTGAGTTCTCCCTGGGCACGGTCTGTCTGAGGCCTGGTCTTTCTGAGTTCTCCCTGGGCACGGTCTGTCTGAGTTCTCCCTGGGCACGGTCTGTCTGAGGCCTGGTCTGTCTGAGTTCTCCCTGGGCACGGTCGGTCTGAGTTCTCCCTGGGCCCGGTCTGTCTGAGTTCTCCCTGGGCACGGTCTGTCTGAGGCCTGGTCTGTCTGAGTTCTTCCTGGGCACAGTCGGTCTGAGTTCTCCCTGGGAACGGTCGGTCTGAGTTCTCCCTGGGCGCGGTCTGTCTGAGTTCTCCCTGGGCACGGTCGGTCTGAGATCTCCCTGGGCACGGTCGGTCTGAGTTCTCCCTGGGCACGGTCTGTCTGAGTTCTTCCTGGGCACGGTCTGTCTGAGGCCTGGTCTGTCTGAGTTCTCCCTGGGCACGGTCTGTCTGAGGCCTGGTCTGTCTGAGTTCTTCCTGGGCACGGTCTGTCTGAGGCCTGGTCTGTCTGAGTTCTCCCTGGGCACGGTCGGTCTGAGATCTCCCTGGGCCTGGTCTGTCTGAGTTCTCCCTGGGCACGGTCTGTCTGAGTTCTCCCTGGGCACGGTCTGTCTGAGGCCTGGTCTGTCTGAGTTCTCCCTGGGCACGGTCGGTCTGAGTTCTCCCTGGGCACGGTCGGTCTGAGTTCTTCCTGGGCACGGTCGGTCTGAGTTCTCCCTGGGCACGGTCTGTCTGAGTTCTCCCTGGGCACGGTCTGTCTGAGGCCTGGTCTGTCTGAGTTCTCCCTGGGCACGGTCGGTCTGAGTTCTCCCTGGGCACGGTCGGTCTGAGTTCTCCCTGGGCACGGTCTGTCTGAGTTCTCCCTGGGCACGGTCTGTCTGAGGCCTGGTCTGTCTGAGTTCTCCCTGGGCACGGTCTGTCTGAGGCCTGGTCTGTCTGAGTTCTCCCTGGGCACGGTCGGTCTGAGTTCTCCCTGGGCACGGTCGGTCTGAGTTCTCCCTGGGCACGGTCGGTCTGAGTTCTCCCTGGGCACGGTCGGTCTGAGTTCTCCCTGGGCACGGTCTGTCTGAGTTCTCCCTGGGCACGGTCTGTTTGAGGCCTGGTCTGTCTGAGTTCTCCCTGGGCACGGTCTGTCTGAGTTCTCCCTGGGCACGGTCTGTCTGAGGCCTGGTCTGTCTGAGTTCTCCCTGGGCACGGTCGGTCTGAGTTCTCCCTGGGCACGGTCGGTCTTAGTTCTCCCTGGGCACGGTCGGTCTGAGTTCTCCCTGGGCGCGGTCTGTCTGAGTTCTCCCTGGGCACGGTCGGTCTGAGTTCTCCCTGGGCACGGTCTGTCTGAGTTCTCCCTGGGCACGGTCTGTCTGAGTTCTCCCTGGGCACGGTCTGTCTGAGGCCTGGTCTGTCTGAGTTCTCCCTGGGCACGGTCGGTCTGAGTTTTCCCTGGGCACGGTCGGTCTGAGTTCTCCCTGGGCGCGGTCTGTCTGAGTTCTCCCTGGGCACGGTCGGTCTGAGTTCTCCCTGGGCACGGTCTGTCTGAGTTCTCCCTGGGCACGGTCTGTCTGAGGCCTGGTCTGTCTGAGTTCTCCCTGGGCACGGTCTGTCTGAGTTCTCCCTGGGCACGGTCTGTCTGAGGCCTGGTCTGTCTGAGTTCTCCCTGGGCACATTCGATCTGAGTTCTCCCTGGGCACGGTCGGTCTGAGTTCTCCCTGGGCACGGTCGGTCTGAGTTCTCCCTGGGCGCGGTCTGTCTGAGTTCTCCCTGGGCACGGTCTGTCTGAGGCCTGGTCTGTCTGAGTTCTCCCTGGGCGCGGTCTGTCTGAGTTCTCCCTGGGCACGGTCGGTCTGAGTTCTCCCTGGGCACGGTCGGTCTGAGTTCTCCCTGGGCACGGTCTGTCTGAGGCCTGGTCTGTCTGAGTTCTCCCTGGGCACGTTCGGTCTGAGATCTCCCTGGGCACGGTCGGTCTGAGTTCTCCCTGGGCACGGTCTGTCTGAGTTCTCCCTGGGCACGGTCTGTCTGAGGCCTGGTCTGTCTGAGTTCTCCCTGGGCACGGTCGGTCTGAGTTCTCCCTGGGCACGGTCGGTCTGAGTTCTCCCTGGGCACGGTCTGTCTGAGTTCTCCCTGGGCACGGTCTGTCTGAGGCCTGGTCTGTCTGAGTTCTTCCTGGGCACAGTCGGTCTGAGTTCTCCCTGGGCACGGTCGGTCTGAGTTCTCCCTGGGCGCGGTCTGTCTGAGTTCTCCCTGGGCACGGTCGGTCTGAGTTCTCCCTGGGCACGGTCGGTCTGAGTTCTCCCTGGGCACGGTCTGTCTGAGTTCTCCCTGGGCACGGTCTGTCTGAGGCCTGGTCTGTCTGAGTTCTCCCTGGGCACGGTCGGTCTGAGTTCTCCCTGGGCGCGGTCTGTCTGAGTTCTCCCTGGGCACGGTCGGTCTGAGTTCTCCTTGGGCACTGTCGGTCTGAGTTCTCCCTGGGCACGGTCGGTCTGAGTTCTCCCTGGGCACGGTCTGTCTGAGTTCTCCCTGGGCACGGTCTGTCTGAGTTCTCCCTGGGCACGGTCTGTCTGAGTTCTCCCTGGGCACGGTCTGTCTGAGGCCTGGTCTGTCTGAGTTCTCCCTGGGCACGGTCGGTCTGAGTTCTCCCTGGGCACGGTCGGTCTGAGTTCTCCCTGGGCACGGTCTCTCTGAGTTCTCCCTGGGCACGGTCTGTCTGAGGCCTGGTCTGTCTGAGTTGTCCCTGGGCACGGTCGGTCTGAGTTGTCCCTGGGCACGGTCGGTCTGAGTTCTCCCTGGGCACGGTCTCTCTGAGTTCTCCCTGGGCACGGTCTGTCTGAGGCCTGGTCTGTCTGAGTTGTCCCTGGGCACGGTCGGTCTGAGTTGTCCCTGGGCACAGTAGGTCTGAGTTCTCCCTGGGCACGGTCGGTCTGAGTTCTCCCTGGGCACGGTCTGTCTGAGTTCTCCCTGGGCACGGTCTGTCTGAGGCCTGGTCTGTCTGAGTTCTTCCTGGGCACAGTCGGTCTGAGTTCTCCCTGGGCACGGTCGGTCTGAGTTCTCCCTGGGCGCGGTCTGTCTGAGTTCTCCCTGGGCACGGTCGGTCTGAGTTCTCCCTGGGCACGGTCGGTCTGAGTTCTCCCTGGGCACGGTCTGTCTGAGTTCTCCCTGGGCACGGTCTGTCTGAGGCCTGGTCTGTCTGAGTTCTCCCTGGGCACGGTCGGTCTGAGTTCTCCCTGGGCGCGGTCTGTCTGAGTTCTCCCTGGGCACGGTCGGTCTGAGTTCTCCTTGGGCACTGTCGGTCTGAGTTCTCCCTGGGCACGGTCGGTCTGAGTTCTCCCTGGGCACGGTCTGTCTGAGTTCTCCCTGGGCACGGTCTGTCTGAGTTCTCCCTGGGCACGGTCTGTCTGAGTTCTCCCTGGGTACGGTCTGTCTGAGGCCTGGTCTGTCTGAGTTCTCCCTGGGCACGGTCGGTCTGAGTTCTCCCTGGGCACGGTCGGTCTGAGTTCTCCCTGGGCACGGTCTCTCTGAGTTCTCCCTGGGCACGGTCTGTCTGAGGCCTGGTCTGTCTGAGTTGTCCCTGGGCACGGTCGGTCTGAGTTGTCCCTGGGCACAGTAGGTCTGAGTTCTCCCTGGGCACGGTTGGTCTGAGTTCTCCCTGGGCGCGGTCTGTCTGAGTTCTCCCTGGGCACGGTCGGTCTGAGTTCTCCCTGGGCACGGTCGGTCTGAGTTCTCCCTGGGCACGGTCGGTCTGAGTTCTCCCTGGGCACGGTCTGTCTGAGTTCTCCCTGGGCACGGTCTGTCTGAGTTCTCTCTGGGCAGGGTCTGTCTGAGTTCTCCCTGTGCACGGTCTGTCTGAGGCCTGGTCTGTCTGAGTTCTCCCTGGGCACGGTCGGTCTGAGTTCTCCATGGGCACGGTCTGTCTGAGTTCTCCCTGGGCACGGTCTGTCTGAGGCCTGGTCTGACTGAGTTCTCCCTGGGCACGGTCGGTCTGAGTTCTCCCTGGGCACGGTCGGTCTGAGTTCTCCCTGGGCACAGTCTGTCTGAGTTCTCCCTGGGCACGGTCTGTCTGAGTTCTCTCTGCGCAGGGTCTGTCTGAGTTCTCCCTGGGCACGGTCTGTCTGAGTTCTCCCTGGGCACGGTCTGTCTGAGGCCTGGTCTGTCTGAGTTCTCCCTGGGCACGGTCGGTCTGAGTTCTCCATGGGCACGGTCGGTCTGAGTTCTCCCTGGGCACGGTCTGTCTGAGTTCTCCCTGGGCGTGGTCTGTCTTAGTTCTCCCTGGGCACGGTCGGTCTGAGTTCTCCCTGGGCACGGTCTGTCTGAGTTCTCCCTGGGCACGGTCTGTCTGAGTTCTCCCTGGGCACTGTCTGTCTGAGTTCTCCCTGGGCAGGGTCTGTCTGAGTTCCCCCTGGGCACGGTCTGTCTGAGTTCTCCCTGGGCACGGTCTGTCTGAGGCCTGGTCTGTCTGAGTTCTCCCTGGGCGCGGTCTGTCTTAGTTCTCCCTGGGCACGGTCTGTCTGAGGCCTGGTCTGTCTGACTTCTCCCTGGGCACGGTGTGTCTGAGTTCTCCCTGGGCACGGTCTGTCTGAGGCCTGGCCTGTCTGAGTTCTCCCTGGGCACGGTCGGTCTGAGATCTCCCTGGGCACGGTCGGTCTGAGTTCTCCCTGGGCACGGTCGGTCTGAGTTCTCCCTGGGCACGGTCTGTCTGAGTTCTCCCTGGGCACGGTCTGTCTGAGGCCTGGTCTGTCTGAGTTCTCCCTGGGCACGGTCGGTCTGAGTTCTCCCTGGGCACGGTCTGTCTGAGTTCTCCCTGGGCACGGTCTGTCTGAGTTCTCTCTGGGCAGGGTCTGTCTGAGTTCTCCCTGTGCACGGTCTGTCTGAGGCCTGGTCTGTCTGAGTTCTCCCTGGGCACGGTCGGTCTGAGTTCTCCCTGGGCACGGTCGGTCTGAGACCTGGTCTGTCTGAGTTCTCCCTGGGCACGGTCGGTCTGAGTTCTCCCTGGGCACGGTCGGTCTGAGTTCTCCCTGGGCACGGTCTGTCTGAGTTCTCCCTGGGCACGGTCTGTCTGAGTTCTCTCTGGGCAGAGTCTGTCTGAGTTCTCCCTGGGCACGGTCTGTCTGAGTTCTCCCTGGGCACGGTCTGTCTGAGGCCTGGTCTGTCTGAGTTCTCCCTGGGCACGGTCGGTCTGAGTTCTGCCTGGGCACGGTCTGTCTGAGTTCTCCCTGGGCGCGGTCTGTCTTAGTTCTCCCTGGGCATGGTCGGTCTGAGTTCTCCCTGGGCACGGTCGGTCTGAGTTCTCCCTGGGCACGGTCTGTCTGAGTTCTCCCTGGGCACTGTCTGTCTGAGTTCTCCCTGGGCAGGGTCTGTCTGAGTTCCCCCTGGGCACGGTCTGTCTGAGTTCTCCCTGGGCACGGTCTGTCTGAGGCCTGGTCTGTCTGAGTTCTCCCTGGGCGCGGTCTGTCTTAGTTCTCCCTGGGCACGGTCTGTCTGAGGCCTGGTCTGTCTGAGTTCTCCCTGGGCACGGTCTGTCTGAGTTCTCCCTGGGCACGGTCTGTCTGAGGCCTGGCCTGTCTGAGTTCTCCCTGGGCACGGTCGGTCTGAGATCTCCCTGGGCACGGTCGGTCTGAGTTCTCCCTGGGCACGGTCTGTCTGAGTTCTCCCTGGGCACGGTCTGTCTGAGGCCTGGTCTGTCTGAGTTCTCCCTGGGCACGGTCGGTCTTATTTCTCCCTGGGCACGGTCTGTCTGAGGCCTGGTCTGTCTGAGTTCTCCCTGGGCACGGTCTGTCTGAGTTCTCCCTGGGCACGGTCTGTTTGAGGCCTGGCCTGTCTGAGTTCTCCCTGGGCACGGTCGGTCTGAGATCTCCCTGGGCACGGTCGGTCTGAGTTCTCCCTGGGCACGGTCTGTCTGAGTTCTCCCTGGGCACGGTCTGTCTGAGGCCTGGTCTGTCTGAGTTCTCCCTGGGCACGGTCTGTCTGAGTTCTCCCTGGGCACGGTCTGTCTGAGGCCTGGTCTGTCTGAGTTCTCCCTGGGCACGGTCGGTCTGAGTTCTCCCTGGGCACGGTCGGTCTGAGTTCTCCCTGGGCACGGTCGGTCTGAGTTCTCCCTGGGCACGGTCGGTCTGAGTTCTCCCTGGGCACGGTCTGTCTGAGTTCTCCCTGGGCACGGTCTGTCTGAGGCCTGGTCTGTCTGAGTTCTCCCTGGGCACGGTCTGTCTGAGTTCTCCCTGGGCACGGTCTGTCTGAGGCCTGGTCTGTCTGAGTTCTCCCTGGGCACGGTCGGTCTGAGTTCTCCCTGGGCACGGTCGGTCTTAGTTCTCCCTGGGCACGGTCGGTCTGAGTTCTCCCTGGGCACGGTCGGTCTGAGTTCTCCCTGGGCACGGTCTGTCTGAGTTCTCCCTGGGCACGGTCTGTCTGAGGCCTGGTCTGTCTGAGTTCTCCCTGGGCACGGTCTGTCTGAGGCCTGGTCTGTCTGAGTTCTCCCTGGGCACGGTCGGTCTGAGATCTCCCTGGGCACGGTCGGTCTGAGTTCTCCCTGGGCACGGTCTGTCCGAGTTCTTCCTGGGCACGGTCTGTCTGAGGCCTGGTCTGTCTGAGTTCTCCCTGGGCACGGTCGGTCTGAGTTCTCCCTGGGCACGGTCGGTCTGAGTTGTCCCTGGGCACGGTCGGTCTGAGTTCTCCCTGGGCGCGGTCTGTCTTAGTTCTCCCTGGGCATGGTCGGTCTGAGTTCTCCCTGGGCACGGTCGGTCTGAGTTCTCCCTGGGCACGGTCTGTCTGAGTTCTCCCTGGGCACGGTCTGTCCGAGTTCTTCCTGGGCACGGTCTGTCTGAGGCCTGGTCTGTCTGAGTTCTCCCTGGGCACTGTCTGTCTGAGTTCTCCCTGGGCAGGGTCTGTCTGAGTTCCCCCTGGGCACGGTCTGTCTGAGTTCTCCCTGGGCACGGTCTGTCTGAGGCCTGGTCTGTCTGAGTTCTCCCTGGGCGCGGTCCGTCTTAGTTCTCCCTGGGCACGGTCTGTCTGAGGCCTGGTCTGTCTGAGTTCTCCCTGGGCACGGTCTGTCTGAGTTCTCCCTGGGCACGGTCTGTCTGAGGCCTGGCCTGTCTGAGTTCTCCCTGGGCACGGTCGGTCTGAGATCTCCCTGGGCACGGTCGGTCTGAGTTCTCCCTGGGCACGGTCTGTCTGAGTTCTCCCTGGGCACGGTCTGTCTGAGGCCTGGTCTGTCTGAGTTCTCCCTGGGCACGGTCGGTCTGAGTTCTCCCTGGGCACGGTCGGTCTGAGTTCTCCCTGGGCACGGTCTTTCTGAGTTCTCCCTGGGCACGGTCTGTCTGAGGCCTGGTCTGTCTGAGTTCTCCCTGGGCACGGTCTGTCTGAGTTCTCCCTGGGCACGGTCTGTCTGAGGCCTGGTCTGTCTGAGTTCTCCCTGGGCACGGTCGGTCTGAGTTCTCCCTGGGCACGGTCGGTCTGAGTTCTCCCTGGGCACGGTCGGTCTGAGTTCTCCCTGGGCACGGTCGGTCTGAGTTCTCCCTGGGCACGGTCTGTCTGAGTTCTCCCTGGGCACGGTCTGTCTGAGGCCTGGTCTGTCTGAGTTCTCCCTGGGCACGGTCTGTCTGAGTTCTCCCTGGGCAGGGTCTGTCTGAGTTCCCCCTGGGCACGGTCTGTCTGAGTTCTCCCTGGGCACGGTCTGTCTGAGGCCTGGTCTGTCTGAGTTCTCCCTGGGCGCGGTCCGTCTTAGTTCTCCCTGGGCACGGTCTGTCTGAGGCCTGGTCTGTCTGAGTTCTCCCTGGGCACGGTCTGTCTGAGTTCTCCCTGGGCACGGTCTGTCTGAGGCCTGGCCTGTCTGAGTTCTCCCTGGGCACGGTCGGTCTGAGATCTCCCTGGGCACGGTCGGTCTGAGTTCTCCCTGGGCACGGTCTGTCTGAGTTCTCCCTGGGCACGGTCTGTCTGAGGCCTGGTCTGTCTGAGTTCTCCCTGGGCACGGTCGGTCTGAGTTCTCCCTGGGCACGGTCGGTCTGAGTTCTCCCTGGGTGCGGCCTGTCTGAGTTCTCCCTGGGCACGGTCGGTCTGAGTTCTCCCTGGGCACGGTCGGTCTGAGTTCTCCCTGGGCACGGTCTGTCTGAGTTCTCCCTGGGCACGGTCTGTCTGAGGCCTGGTCTGTCTGAGTTCTCCCTGGGCACGGTCTGTCTGAGGCCTGGTCTGTCTGAGTTCTCCCTGGGCACGGTCGGTCTGAGATCTCCCTGGGCACGGTCGGTCTGAGTTCTCCCTGGGCACGGTCTGTCTGAGTTCTTCCTGGGCACGGTCTCTCTGAGGCCTGGTCTGTCTGAGTTCTCCCTGGGCACGGTCGGTCTGAGTTCTCCCTGGGCACGGTCGGTCTGAGTTGTCCCTGGGCACGGTCGGTCTGAGTTCTCCCTGGGCACGGTCGGTCTGAGTTCTCCCTGGGCGCGGTCTGTCTGAGTTCTCCCTGGGCACGGTCGGGCTGAGTTCTCCCTGGGCACGGTCGGTCTGAGTTCTCCCTGGGCACGGTCGGTCTGAGTTCTCCCTGGGCACGGTCTGTCTGAGTTCTCCCTGGGCACGGTCTGTCTGAGTTCTCTCTGGGCAGGGTCTGTCTGAGTTCTCCCTGTGCACGGTCTGTCTGAGGCCTGGTCTGTCTGAGTTCTCCCTGGGCACGGTCGGTCTGAATTCTCCCTGGGCACGGTCTGTCTGAGTTCTCCCTGGGCACGGTCTGTCTGAGGCCTGGTCTGTCTGAGTTGTCCCTGGGCACGGTCGGTCTGAGTTCTCCCTGGGCACGGTCGGTCTGAGTTCTCCCTGGGCACGGTCGGTCTGAGTTCTCCCTGGGCGCGGTCTGTCTGAGTTCTCCCTGGGCACGGTCGGTCTGAGTTCTCCCTGGGCACGGTCTGTCTGAGTTCTCCCTGGGCACGGTCTGTCTGAGGCCTGGTCTGTCTGAGTTCTCCCTGGGCACGGTCGGTCTGAGTTCTCCCTGGGCACGATCTGTCTGAGTTCTCCCTGGGCACGGTCTGTCTGAGGCCTGGTCTGTCTGAGTTCTCCCTGGGCACGGTCTGTCTGAGTTCTCCCTGGGCATGGTCTGTCTGAGGCCTGGTCTGTCTGAGTTCTCCCTGGGCACGGTCGGTCTGAGTTCTCCCTGGGCACGGTCGGTCTGAGTTCTCCCTGGGCGCGGTCTGTCTGAGTTCTCCCTGGGCACGGGCTGTCTGAGTTCTCCCTGGGCACGGTCGGTCTGAGTTCTCCCTGGGCACGGTCGGTCTGAGTTCTCCCTGGGCACGGTCTGTCTGAGTTCTCCCTGGGCACGGTCTGTCTGAGTTCTCTCTGGGCAGGGTCTGTCTGAGTTCTCCCTGTGCACGGTCTGTCTGAGGCCTGGTCTGTCTGAGTTCTCCCTGGGCACGGTCGGTCTGAGTTCTCCCTGGGCACGGTCTGTCTGAGTTCTCCCTGGGCACGGTCTGTCTGAGGCCTGGTCTGTCTGAGTTCTCCCTGGGCACGGTCGGTCTGAGTTCTCCCTGGGCATGGTCTGTCTGAGGCCTGGTCTGTCTGAGTTCTCCCTGGGCACGGTCGATCTGAGTTCTCCCTGGGCACGGTCGGTCTGAGTTCTCCCTGGGCACGGTCGGTCTGAGTTCTCCCTGGGCGCGGTCTGTCTGAGTTCTCCCTGGGCACGGTCGGTCTGAGTTCTCCTTGGGCACTGTCGGTCTGAGTTCTCCCTGGGCACGGTCGGTCTGAGTTCTCCCTGGGCACGGTCTGTCTGAGTTCTCCCTGGGCACGGTCTGTCTGAGTTCTCCCTGGGCACGGTCTGTCTGAGTTCTCCCTGGGCACGGACTGTCTGAGGCCTGGTCTGTCTGAGTTGTCCCTGGGCACGGTCGGTCTGAGTTGTCCCTGGGCACAGTAGGTCTGAGTTCTCCCTGGGCACGGTCGGTCTGAGTTCTCCCTGGGCGCGGTCTGTCTGAGTTCTCCCTGGGCACGGTCGGTCTGAGTTCTCCCTGGGCACGGTCGGTCTGAGTTCTCCCTGGGCACGGTCGGTCTGAGTTCTCCCTGGGCACGGTCTGTCTGAGTTCTCCCTGGGCACGGTCTGTCTGAGTTCTCTCTGGGCAGGGTCTGTCTGAGTTCTCCCTGTGCACGGTCTGTCTGAGGCCTGGTCTGTCTGAGTTCTCCCTGGACACGGTCGGTCTGAGTTCTCCCTGGGCACGGTCTGTCTGAGTTCTCCCTGGGCACGGTCTGTCTGAGGCCTGGTCTGTCTGAGTTCTCCCTGGGCACGGTCGGTCTGAGATCTCCCTGGGCACGGTCGGTCTGAGTTCTCCCTGGGCACGGTCTGTCTGAGGCCTGGTCTTTCTGAGTTCTCCCTGGGCACGGTCGGTCTGAGTTCTCCCTGGGCACGGCCGGTCTGAGTTCTCCCTGGGCGCGGTCTGTCTGAGTTCTCCCTGGGCGCGGTCGGTCTGAGTTCTCCCTGGGCACGGTCGGTCTGAGTTCTCCCTGCGCACGGTCGGTCTGTGTTCTCCCTGGGCAGGGTCTGTCTGAGTTCTCCCTGGGCACGGTCTGTCTGAGTTCTCCCTGGGCACGGTCTGTCTGAGTTCTCTCTGGGCAGGGTCTGTCTGAGTTCTCCCTGTGCACGGTCTGTCTGAGGCCTGGTCTGTCTGAGTTCTCCCTGGGCACGGTCGGTCTGAGTTCTCCCTGGGCACGGTCTGTCTGAGTTCTCCCTGGGCACGGTCTGTCTGAGGCCTGGTCTGTCTGAGTTCTCCCTGGGCACGGTCGGTCTGAGTTCTCCCTGGGCATGGTCTGTCTGAGGCCTGGTCTGTCTGAGTTCTCCCTGGGCACGGTCGATCTGAGTTCTCCCTGGGCACGGACGGTCTGAGTTCTCCCTGGGCACGGTCGGTCTGAGTTCTCCCTGGGCGCGGTCTGTCTGAGTTCTCCCTGGGCACGGTCGGTCTGAGTTCTCCCTGGACACGGTCGGTCTGAGTTCTCCCTGGGCACGGTCTGTCTGAGTTCTCCCTGGGCACGGTCTGTCTGAGGCCTGGTCTGTCTGAGTTCTCCCTGGGCACGGTCTGTCTGAGGCCTGGTCTGTCTGAGTTCTCCCTGGGCACGGTCAGTCTGAGATCTCCCTGGGCACGGTCGGTCTGAGTTCTCCCTGGGCACGGTCTGTCTGAGTTCTTCCTGGGCACGGTCTGTCTGAGGCCTGGTCTGTCTGAGTTCTCCCTGGGCACGGTCTGTCTGAGGCCTGGTCTGTCTGAGTTCTCCCTGGGCACGGTCGGTCTGAGATCTCCCTGGGCACGGTCGGTCTGAGTTCTCCCTGGGCACGGTCTGTCTGAGTTCTTCCTGGGCACGGTCTGTCTGAGGCCTGGTCTGTCTGAGTTCTCCCTGGGCACGGTCGGTCTGAGATCTCCCTGGGCACGGTCGGTCTGAGTTCTCCCTGGGCGCGGTCTGTCTGAGTTCTCCCTGGGCACGGTCGGTCTGAGTTCTCCCTGGGCACGGTCGGTCTGAGTTGTCCCTGGGCACGGTCGGTCTGAGTTCTCCCTGGGCACGGTCGGTCTGAGTTCTCCCTGGGCGCGGTCTGTCTGAGTTCTCCCTGGGCACGGTCGGTCTGAGTTCTCCCTGGGCACGGTCGGTCTGAGTTCTCCCTGGGCACGGTCGGTCTGAGTTCTCCCTGGGCACGGTCTGTCTGAGTTCTCCCTGGGCACGGTCTGTCTGAGTTCTCTCTGGGCAGGGTCTGTCTGAGGCCTGGTCTGTCTGAGTTCTCCCTGGGCACGGTCGGTCTGAGTTCTCCCTGGGCACGGTCTGTCTGAGTTCTCCCTGGGCACGGTCTGTCTGAGGCCTGGTCTGTCTGAGTTCTCCCTGGGCACGGTCGGTCTGAGATCTCCCTGGGCACGGTCGGTCTGAGTTCTCCCTGGGCACGGTCTGTCTGAGGCCTGGTCTTTCTGAGTTCTCCCTGGGCACGGTCGGTCTGAGTTCTCCCTGGGCACGGTCGGTCTGAGTTCTCCCTGGGCACGGCCGGTCTGAGTTCTCCCTGGGCGCGGTCTGTCTGAGTTCTCCCTGGGCGCGGTCGGTCTGAGTTCTCCCTGGGCACGGTCGGTCTGAGTTCTCCCTGCGCACGGTCGGTCTGAGTTCTCCCTGGGCACGGTCTGTCTGAGATCTCCCTGGGCACGGTCTGTCTGTGTTCTCCCTGGGCAGGGTCTGTCTGAGTTCTCCCTGGGCACGGTCTGTCTGAGTTCTCCCTGGGCACGGTCTGTCTGAGTTCTCCCTGGGCACGGTCTGTCTGAGTTCTCTCTGGGCAGGGTCTGTCTGAGTTCTCCCTGTGCACGGTCTGTCTGAGGCCTGGTCTGTCTGAGTTCTCCCTGGGCACGGTCGGTCTGAGTTCTCCCTGGGCACGGTCTGTCTGAGTTCTCCCTGGGCACGGTCTGTCTGAGGCCTGGTCTGTCTGAGTTCTCCCTGGGCATGGTCGGTCTGAGTTCTCCCTGGGCATGGTCTGTCTGAGGCCTGGTCTGTCTGAGTTCTCCCTGGGCACGGTCGATCTGAGTTCTCCCTGGGCACGGTCGGTCTGAGTTCTCCCTGGGCACGGTCGGTCTGAGTTCTCCCTGGGCGCGGTCTGTCTGAGTTCTCCCTGGGCACGGTCGGTCTGAGTTCTCCTTGGGCACTGTCGGTCTGAGTTCTCCCTGGGCACGGTCGGTCTGAGTTCTCCCTGGGCACGGTCTGTCTGAGTTCTCCCTGGGCACGGTCTGTCTGAGTTCTCCCTGGGCACGGTCTGTCTGAGTTCTCCCTGGGCACGGTCTGTCTGAGGCCTGGTCTGTCTGAGTTCTCCCTGGGCACGGTCGGTCTGAGTTCTCCCTGGGCACGGTCGGTCTGAGTTCTCCCTGGGCACGGTCTGTCTGAGTTCTCCCTGGGCACGGTCTGTCTGAGGCCTGGTCTGTCTGAGTTGTCCCTGGGCACGGTCGGTCTGAGTTGTCCCTGGGCACAGTAGGTCTGAGTTCTCCCTGGGCACGGTCGGTCTGAGTTCTCCCTGGGCGCGGTCTGTCTGAGGCCTGGTCTGTCTGAGTTCTCCCTGGGCACGGTCGGTCTGAGTTCTCCCTGGGCACGGTCTGTCTGAGTTCTCCCTGGGCACGGTCTGTCTGAGGCCTGGTCTGTCTGAGTTCTCCCTGGGCACGGTCGGTCTGAGTTCTCCCTGGGCACGGTCGGTCTGAGTTCTCCCTGGGCACGGTCTGTCTGAGTTCTCCCTGGGCACGGTCTGTCTGAGTTCTCTCTGGGCAGGGTCTGTCTGAGTTCTCCCTGGGCACGGTCTGTCTGAGTTCTCCCTGGGCACGGTCTGTCTGAGGCCTGGTCTGTCTGAGTTCTCCCTGGGCACGGTCGGTCTGAGTTCTCCCTGGGCACGGTCGGTCTGAGTTCTCCCTGGGCACGGTCTGTCTGAGTTCTCCCTGGGTGCGGTCTGTCTTAGTTCTCCCTGGGCATGGTCGGTCTGAGTTCTCCCTGGGCACGGTCGGTCTGAGTTCTCCCTGGGCACGGTCTGTCTGAGTTCTCCCTGGGCACTGTCTGTCTAAGTTCTCCCTGGGCAGGGTCTGTCTGAGTTCCCCCTGGGCACGGTCTGTCTGAGTTCTCCCTGGGCACGGTCTGTCTGAGGCCTGGTCTGTCTGAGTTCTCCCTGGGCGCGGTCTGTCTTAGTTCTCCCTGGGCACGGTCTGTCTGAGGCCTGGTCTGTCTGAGTTCTCCCTGGGCACGGTCTGTCTGAGTTCTCCCTGGGCACGGTCTGTCTGAGGCCTGGCCTGTCTGAGTTCTCCCTGGGCACAGTCGGTCTGAGATCTCCCTGGGCACGGTCGGTCTGAGTTCTCCCTGGGCACGGTCTGTCTGAGTTCTCCCTGGGCACGGTCTGTCTGAGGCCTGGTCTGTCTGAGTTCTCCCTGGGCACGGTCGGTCTGAGTTCTCCCTGGGCACGGTCGGTCTGAGTTCTCCCTTGGCACGGTCTGTCTGAGTTCTCCCTGGGCACGGTCTGTCTGAGGCCTGGTCTGTCTGAGTTCTTCCTGGGCACAGTCGGTCTGAGTTCTCCCTGGGCACGGTCTGTCTGAGTTCTCCCTGGGCGCGGTCTGTCTGAGTTCTCCCTGGGCACGGTCGGTCTGAGTTCTCCCTGGGCACGGTCGGTCTGAGTTCTCCCTGGGCACGGTATGTCTGAGTTCTCCCTGGGCAGGGTCTGTCTGAGTTCTCCCTGGGCACGGTCTGTCTGAGTTCTCCCTGGGCACGGTCTGTGTGAGGCCTGGTCTTTCTGAGTTCTCCCTGGGCACGGCCGGTCTGAGTTCTCCCTGGGCACGGCCGGTCTGAGTTCTCCCTGGGCGCGGTCTGTCTGAGTTCTCCCTGGGCGCGGTCGGTCTGAGTTCTCCCTGGGCACGGTCGGTCTGAGTTCTCCCTGGGCAGGGTCTGTCTGAGTTCTCCCTGGGCACGGTCTGTCTGAGTTCTCCCTGGGCACGGTCTGTCTGAGGCCTGGTCTGTCTGAGTTCTCCCTGGGCACGGTCTGTCTGAGGCCTGGTCTGTCTGAGTTGTCCCTGGGCACGGTCGGTCTGAGTTGTCCCTGGGCACGGTCGGTCTGAGTTCTCCCTGGGCACGGTCGGTCTGAGTTCTCCCTGGGCACGGTCGGTCTGAGTTCTCCCTGGGCACGGTCTGTCTGAGTTCTCCCTGGGCACGGTCTGTCTGAGTTCTCTCTGGGCAGGGTCTGTCTGAGTTCTCCCTGTGCACGGTCTTTCTGAGGCCTGGTCTGTCTGAGTTCTCCCTGGGCACGGTCGGTCTGAGTTCTCCCTGGGCACGGTCTGTCTGAGTTTTCCCTGGGCACGGTCTGTCTGAGGCCTGGTCTGTCTGAGTTGTCCCTGGGCACGGTCGGTCTGAGTTCTCCCTGGGCGCGGTCTGTCTGAGTTCTCCCTGGGCACGGTCGGTCTGAGTTCTCCCTGGGCACGATCTGTCTGAGTTCTCCCTGGGCACGGTCTGTCTGAGTTCTCCCTGGGCATGGTCTGTCTGAGGCCTGGTCTGTCTGAGTTCTCCCTGGGCACGGTCGATCTGAGTTCTCCCTGGGCACGGTCGGTCTGAGTTCTCTCTGGGCAGGGTCTGTCTGAGTTCTCCCTGTGCACGGTCTTTCTGAGGCCTGGTCTGTCTGAGTTCTCCCTGGGCACGGTCGGTCTGAGTTCTCCCTGGGCACGGTCTGTCTGAGTTTTCCCTGGGCACGGTCGGTCTGAGTTCTCCCTGGGCACGGTCGGTCTGAGTTCTCCCTGGGCGCGGTCTGTCTGAGTTCTCCCTGGGCACGGTCGGTCTGAGTTCTCCTTGGGCACTGTCGGTCTGAGTTCTCCCTGGGCACGGTCGGTCTGAGTTCTCCCTGGGCACGGTCTGTCTGAGTTCTCCCTGGGCACGGTCTGTCTGAGTTCTCCCTGGGCACGGTCTGTCTGAGTTCTCCCTGGGCACGGTCTGTCTGAGGCCTGGTCTGTCTGAGTTCTCCCTGGGCACGGTCGGTCTGAGTTCTCCCTGGGCACGGTCGGTCTGAGTTCTCCCTGGGCACGGTCTGTCTGAGTTCTCCCTGGGCACGGTCTGTCTGAGGCCTGGTCTGTCTGAGTTGTCCCTGGGCACGGTCGGTCTGAGTTGTCCCTGGGCACGGTCGGTCTGAGTTCTCCCTGGGCACGGTCGGTCTGAGTTCTCCCTGGGCACGGTCGGTCTGAGTTCTCCCTGGGCACGGTCGGTCTGAGTTCTCCCTGGGCACGGTCTGTCTGAGTTCTCCCTGGGCACGGTCTGTCTGAGTTCTCTCTGGGCAGGGTCTGTCTGAGTTCTTCCTGTGCACGGTCTGTCTGAGGCCTGGTCTGTCTGAGTTCTCCCTGGGCACGGTCGGTCTGAGTTCTCCCTGGGCACGGTCTGTCTGAGTTCTCCCTGGGCACGGTCTGTCTGAGGCCTGGTCTGTCTGAGTTCTCCCTGGGCACGGTCGGTCTGAGTTCTCCCTGGGCACGGTCGGTCTGAGTTCTCCCTGGGCACGGTCTGTCTGAGTTCTCCCTGGGCACGGTCTGTCTGAGTTCTCTCTGGGCAGGGTCTGTCTGAGTTCTCCCTGGGCACGGTCTGTCTGAGTTCTCCCTGGGCACGGTCTGTCTGAGTTCTCCCTGGGCACGGTCGGTCTGAGTTCTCCCTGGGCACGGTCTGTCTGAGTTCTCCCTGGGCACTGTCTGTCTGAGTTCTCCCTGGGCAGGGTCTGTCTGAGTTCCCCCTGGGCACGGTCTGTCTGAGTTCTCCCTGGGCACGGTCTGTCTGAGGCCTGGTCTGTCTGAGTTCTCCCTGGGCGCGGTCTGTCTTAGTTCTCCCTGGGCACGGTCGGTGTGAGTTGTCCCTGGGCACGGTCGGTCTGAGTTCTCCCTGGGCACGGTCGGTCTGAGTTCTCCCTGGGCACGGTCGGTCTGAGTTCTCCCTGGGCACGGTCTGTCTGAGTTCTCCCTGGGCACGGTCTGTCTGAGTTCTCCCTGGGCACGGTCTGTCTGAGTTCTCCCTGGGCACGGTCTGTCTGAGGCCTGGTCTGTCTGAGTTCTCCCTGGGCACGGTCTGTCTGAGGCCTGGTCTGTCTGAGTTCTCCCTGGGCACGGTCTGTCTGAGTTCTCCCTGGGCACGGTCTGTCTGAGTTCTCCCTGGGCACGGTCTGTCTGAGGCCTGGTCTGTCTGAGTTCTCCCTGGGCACGGTCTGTCTGAGGCCTGGTCTGTCTGAGTTCTCCCTGGGCACGGTCGGTCTGAGTTCTCCCTGGGCACGGTCTGTCTGAGTTCTCCCTGGGCACGGTCTGTCTGAGTTCTCCCTGGGCACGGTCGGTCTGAGTTCTCCCTGGGCACGGTCGGTCTGAGTTCTCCCTGGGCACGGTCTGTCTGAGTTCTCCCTGGGCACGGTCTGTCTGAGGCCTGGTCTCCCTGAGTTCTCCCTGGGCACGGTCGGTCTGAGTTCTCCCTGGGCACGGTCTGTCTGAGTTCTCCCTGGGCACGGTCTGTCTGAGTTCTCCCTGGGCACGGTCTGTCTGAGTTCTCCCTGGGCGCGGTCTGTCTTAGTTCTCCCTGGGCATGGTCGGTCTGAGTTCTCCCTGGGCACGGTCGGTCTGAGTTCTCCCTGGGCACGGTCTGTCTGAGTTCTCCCTGGGCAGGGTCTGTCTGAGTTCCCCCTGGGCACGGTCTGTCTGAGTTCTCCCTGGGCACGGTCTGTCTGAGGCCTGGTCTGTCTGAGTTCTCCCTGGGCGCGGTCTGTCTTAGTTCTCCCTGGGCACGGTCGGTCTGAGTTGTCCCTGGGCACGGTCGGTCTGAGTTCTCCCTGGGCACGGTCGGTCTGAGTTCTCCCTGGGCACGGTCTGTCTGAGTTCTCCCTGGGCACGGTCTGTCTGAGTTCTCCCTGGGCACGGTCTGTCTGAGTTCTCCCTGGGCACGGTCTGTCTGAGGCCTGGTCTGTCTGAGTTCTCCCTGGGCACGGTCTGTCTGAGGCCTGGTCTGTCTGAGTTCTCCCTGGGCACGGTCGGTCTGAGTTCTCCCTGGGCACGGTCGGTCTGAGTTCTCCCTGGGCACGGTCTGTCTGAGTTCTCCCTGGGCACGGTCTGTCTGAGGCCTGGTCTCCCTGAGTTCTCCCTGGGCACGGTCGGTCTGAGTTCTCCCTGGGCACGGTCTGTCTGAGTTCTCCCTGGGCACGGTCTGTCTGAGTTCTCCCTGGGCACGGTCTGTCTGAGTTCTCCCTGGGCGCGGTCTGTCTTAGTTCTCCCTGGGCATGGTCGGTCTGAGTTCTCCCTGGGCACGGTCGGTCTGAGTTCTCCCTGGGCACGGTCTGTCTGAGTTCTCCCTGGGCAGGGTCTGTCTGAGTTCCCCCTGGGCACGGTCTGTCTGAGTTCTCCCTGGGCACGGTCTGTCTGAGGCCTGGTCTGTCTGAGTTCTCCCTGGGCGCGGTCTGTCTTAGTTCTCCCTGGGCACGGTCGGTCTGAGTTGTCCCTGGGCACGGTCGGTCTGAGTTCTCCCTGGGCACGGTCGGTCTGAGTTCTCCCTGGGCACGGTCTGTCTGAGTTCTCCCTGGGCACGGTCTGTCTGAGTTCTCCCTGGGCACGGTCTGTCTGAGTTCTCCCTGGGCACGGTCTGTCTGAGGCCTGGTCTGTCTGAGTTCTCCCTGGGCACGGTCTGTCTGAGGCCTGGTCTGTCTGAGTTCTCCCTGGGCACGGTCTGTCTGAGTTCTCCCTGGGCACGGTCTGTCTGAGTTCTCCCTGGGCACGGTCTGTCTGAGGCCTGGTCTGTCTGAGTTCTCCCTGGGCACGGTCTGTCTGAGGCCTGGTCTGTCTGAGTTCTCCCTGGGCACGGTCGGTCTGAGTTCTCCCTGGGCACGGTCTGTCTGAGTTCTCCCTGGGCACGGTCTGTCTGAGTTCTCCCTGGGCACGGTCGGTCTGAGTTCTCCCTGGGCACGGTCGGTCTGAGTTCTCCCTGGGCACGGTCGGTCTGAGTTCTCCCTGGGCACGGTCTGTCTGAGTTCTCCCTGGGCACGGTCTGTCTGAGGCCTGGTCTGTCTGAGTTCTCCCTGGGCACGGTCTGTCTGAGGCCTGGTCTGTCTGAGTTCTCCCTGGGCACGGTCTGTCTGAGTTCTCCCTGGGCACGGTCTGTCTGAGTTCTCCCTGGGCACGGTCTGTCTGAGGCCTGGTCTGTCTGAGTTCTCCCTGGGCACGGTCTGTCTGAGGCCTGGTCTGTCTGAGTTCTCCCTGGGCACGGTCGGTCTGAGTTCTCCCTGGGCACGGTCTGTCTGAGTTCTCCCTGGGCACGGTCTGTCTGAGTTCTCCCTGGGCACGGTCGGTCTGAGTTCTCCCTGGGCACGGTCGGTCTGAGTTCTCCCTGGGCACGGTCTGTCTGAGTTCTCCCTGGGCACGGTCTGTCTGAGGCCTGGTCTCCCTGAGTTCTCCCTGGGCACGGTCGGTCTGAGTTCTCCCTGGGCACGGTCTGTCTGAGTTCTCCCTGGGCACGGTCTGTCTGAGTTCTCCCTGGGCACGGTCTGTCTGAGTTCTCCCTGGGCGCGGTCTGTCTTAGTTCTCCCTGGGCATGGTCGGTCTGAGTTCTCCCTGGGCACGGTCGGTCTGAGTTCTCCCTGGGCACGGTCTGTCTGAGTTCTCCCTGGGCAGGGTCTGTCTGAGTTCCCCCTGGGCACGGTCTGTCTGAGTTCTCCCTGGGCACGGTCTGTCTGAGGCCTGGTCTGTCTGAGTTCTCCCTGGGCGCGGTCTGTCTTAGTTCTCCCTGGGCACGGTCGGTCTGAGTTGTCCCTGGGCACGGTCGGTCTGAGTTCTCCCTGGGCACGGTCGGTCTGAGTTCTCCCTGGGCACGGTCGGTCTGAGTTCTCCCTGGGCACGGTCTGTCTGAGTTCTCCCTGGGCACGGTCTGTCTGAGTTCTCCCTGGGCACGGTCTGTCTGAGGCCTGGTCTGTCTGAGTTCTCCCTGGGCACGGTCTGTCTGAGGCCTGGTCTGTCTGAGTTCTCCCTGGGCACGGTCTGTCTGAGTTCTCCCTGGGCACGGTCTGTCTGAGTTCTCCCTGGGCACGGTCTGTCTGAGGCCTGGTCTGTCTGAGTTCTCCCTGGGCACGGTCTGTCTGAGGCCTGGTCTGTCTGAGTTCTCCCTGGGCACGGTCGGTCTGAGTTCTCCCTGGGCACGGTCTGTCTGAGTTCTCCCTGGGCACGGTCTGTCTGAGTTCTCCCTGGGCACGGTCGGTCTGAGTTCTCCCTGGGCACGGTCGGTCTGAGTTCTCCCTGGGCACGGTCGGTCTGAGTTCTCCCTGGGCACGGTCTGTCTGAGTTCTCCCTGGGCACGGTCTGTCTGAGGCCTGGTCTCCCTGAGTTCTCCCTGGGCACGGTCGGTCTGAGTTCTCCCTGGGCACGGTCGGTCTGGGTTCTCCCTGGGCACGGTCGGTCTGAGTACTCCCTGGGCGCTATCGGTCTGAGTTCTCCCTGGACGCGGTCGGTCTGAGTTCTCCCTGGGCGCGGTCGGTCTGAGTTCTCCCTGGGCGCTATCGGTCTGAGTTCTCCCTGGGCACAGTCTGTCTGAGTTCTCCCTGGGCTCGGTCTGTCTGTCTACAACCCTCTGTGTACCCAGTATCAGTGGTCTCCTGCATTGAGTTTAAATACGTTGTGTCCAACCACAAGTAGTCCCAAAGCAAAGCACCTGCATTTCTCAAAATCAGCATCAGATATTTTTTTGTATTTGTGCAGTCATGATAGCGAAGTGGGCTAGGGATAGGGTTAGAAGTTACCAAGGTTACAATAACACTCTGTCTCCCCCCGTATGACAAGGTTAGAATAACAGACCCACTGCTCTCTGTTCGTCTCTGTGCCACATATCCTTGTCAACCAGACTTCCCAGAACCCTTAGCCTTTTCAGACTGCACAGGAGACCAGCGTATTGGACACAGCTTCACTCTCGTAATGGAACTAGAGGTAAAATAGCAGCAATCCCATTATCTTGGTAAAGTTAATGAGCCCCTTTCAGATTTTTTGACAATAAACCACTAATATGCTGGTTCACATCCTGTGCTCTCGTACTCAGCAGACAGGATAAACATAAACATGAATCCTGAGCCTCAGGTCACACCGCTCCTGCTGCTGTGTAATGTGTGCAGGGTAGTGTGTAGTGTAATCGGTGTAGTGTGCAGGGTAGTATGTAGTGTGTAGGGTAGTGTAATCTTTAGTGTGTAGTGTAAAATGTGTAGTGTGCAGGTTATTGTGCAGTGTAATCTGTGTTGTGAGCAGGGTAGTGTGTAGTGTAGTATGTAGTGTGTAGTGTGCAGGTTAGTGTGTAGTGTAGTATGTAGTGTGCAGTGTAATCTGTGTCGTGAGCAGGGTAGTGTGTAGTGTGTAGTGTAATCTGTGTCTTGAGCAGGGTAGTGTGTAGTGTAGTATGTAGTGTGCAGGTTAGTGTGTAGTGTAGTATGTAGTGTGCAGGTTAGTGTGTAGTATATAGTGTGCAGGTTAGTGTGTAGTGTAGTATGTAGTGTGTAGTGTAATCTGTGTCGTGAGCAGGGTAGTGTGTAGTATGTAGTGTGCAGGTTAGTGTGTAGTATGTAGTGTGCAGGTTAGTGTGTAGTGTAGTATGTAGTGTGCAGTGTAATCTGTGTCGTGAGCAGGGTAGTGTGTAGTGTGTAGTGTAATCTGTGTCTTGAGCAGGGTAGTGTGTAGTGTAGTATGTAGTGTGCAGGTTAGTGTGTAGTGTAGTATGTAGTGTGCAGGTTAGTGTGTAGTATATAGTGTGCAGGTTAGTGTGTAGTGTAGTATGTAGTGTGTAGTGTAATCTGTGTCTTGAGCAGGGTAGTGTGTAGTGTAGTATGTAGTGTGCAGTGTAATGTGTGTCGTGAGCAGGGTAGTGTGTAGTGTAGTATGTAGTGTGTAGTGTAATCTGTGTCGTGAGCAGGGTAGTGTGTAGTATAGTATGTAGTTTGTAGTGTAATCTGTGTCGTGAGCAGGGTAGTGTGTAGTGTAGTATGTAGTGTGTAGTGTAATCTGTGTCGTGAGCAGGGTAGTGTGTAGTGTAGTATGTAGTGTGACCGGTCCGGACATGGAATAGCCTGACAATGTTTGGGTCCAGGATGTTGGCCAGCGTGACCCAACAGCACTCCTACGGACCTTACCCCTCCCATTCCACCAAGTACTGAAGCCGTCCCCCACAACGCCGAGAGTCCAGTAGGGATCTAACGGCATAGGCGATGATCTCATCGATGTCCAGGGAGGCAGAGGGGTGTCGTGGGGGTACGGCATCAGCCAGAAGACCAAGAACCACCGGCCTGTGGAGTTATACATTACAAGAGGATGAGATCTGGTAGTTGGTGGGGAGTTGTAAGTGATATGCTACCTCGTTGACCCTCCGGAGGACCTTGAAGGGCCCCACAAACCGGGGGCTCAGCTTCCAGCAGGGCAAGCGGAGCAGGATGTTCCCGGGGGAGAGCGGGATGTTCCCGGGGGAGAGCGGGATGTTCCCGGGGAAGAGCGGGATGTTCCCGGGGGAGAGCGGGATGTTCCCGGTAGAGAGCGGGATGTTCCCGGGGGAGAGCGGGATGTTCCCGGGGGAGAGCGGGATGTTCCCGGGGGAGAGCGGGATGTTTCCGGGGGAGAGCGGGATGTTCCCGGTGGAGAGCGGGATGTTCCCGGGGGGGGGAGAGCGGGATGTTCCCGGGGGAGAGCGGGATGTTCCCGGGGGAGAGCGGGATGTTCCCGGGGGAGAGCGGGATGTTCCCGGGGGAGAGCGGGATGTTCCTGGTGGAGAGCGGGATGTTCCCGGGGGAGAGCGGGATGTTCCCGGGGGAGAGCGGGATGTTCCCGGGGGAGAGCGGGATGTTCCTGGTGGAGAGCGGGATGTTCCCGGGGGAGAGCCAGATTTGATCACTAGGATGGAACCTCACTGCGGTGGTGGTCCACCCCTCAGTCCACCCCTCAGACCGAGCTTCGGTCTGGCTCGGGGTCCACGGGGCCAGGGCCGGCTGATATCCTATTACGCACAGGGATATCAGCCCGGTGGAGGAGTGACGAAGTGAGTTCTGGCCGTACTCCGCCCAGGAAAGGAACCGGGTCCTGGCAGTGGCTTTCTTGGCGCATGGGTCCCACGGTGAGGGTGAGTGGTGCTGTGATGTGTGTGATTGTGCCTGATCCCAACGATCGATTATCCAGGGTTTGGACCAGAAAGGGAAAGGAGAGCGGGTACGAGGTGATGTTCAGGGAAAAGGCGAGGGCCTGGTCGATGAAATTCCCCGTAGCACCGGAGTCCACTAGAGCAGTAGAGAAAACACCTGAGGGACAGCCAGCCAGTGAAAATGATGATGATGATGGAATACCCACAACTACCCTGGGAGATGGAAGATCATGGAGCCGCCCCTCTGCTCTAGTGGACCCGGAATTGAGACGCACCGGATACTGCTGAAGCTGGTCCCCCTCCTGGCCGCAATAGGAATCCAGCACTTCCTCTCCTCTCTCCCAAACACCCTCCCGGTCAGCAGGGAAAACACTGTGGCAATCTTGGACCTGTCGGTGGTGGGGGCTCCCATCTGATGGACAAAATACGGGGAGCACTGGAGTAGGAAGCCACGGCATTTGGATGTAGTTCCGTCATACTTGTCCGGGAGGGACAGTCGGGCATTGCATCCCTGGGTGGACTGCTGTGTAGGCTGGGGGGCTGGGTCCCTGGGCGGACTGCTAGGTAGGCTGGGTGGCTGGCTCGCTGAGACAACTCATGATAGGAAGCCCTCCCTCCCTGGGCCTACTGCTGGGTAGGCTGGGGGGCTGGCTCCCTGGGTAGACTGCTGTGTAGGCTGAGGGACTGGGTCCCTGGGTGGACTGCTGGGGGGCTGGGTCCCTGGCGGGACCGCTGGGGGACTGGGTCCCTGGGTGGACCGCTGGGTAGGCTGGGGGGCTGCGTTCCTGGTTGGACTGCTGGGTAGGCTGGGGGGCTGGCTTGCTGAGTTGACTCATGGTAAGAGGTCCTCTGCAAGTTTTGGGCGGTGTCGAGGCGGTGGAAGATCTCATCCATAGCCACACCCAGTTGTGCCAGCTGATCGTGGTGTTGGCGGAGTAGGCGTCCCTGTTCACCAACTGTCTGGGAGATGTCTTTCTCTTCTGCTACTTTCATATAGTCTATATTCTGTAACGTACACACTGGTAGTCAGGTGAGTTTAATGACGAGACAGAAGGCAGGTAAACAAAACAGGAGAAGCGTACTGAACGTGACCAAAAACCAATACTGCCTGACGACTGAGGCTACTGAGGGCTAAATAAAGGCAGATTAATCAAGGTGATGATGAGGTCCAGGTGTACGTAATGACCGGTGGTTAGTAGACTGGTGACGTTGAGCGCTGGAGATGGGAACGGGAGTAGATGTGGCACTTCTAAAGAAAAGTGATCTAGTTTCTTCAGCTCTTAGCAATTTTCGGGTCAATCTCCAACCTTCCATTTTTAAGAACAATTCTGGAAAAATTGGTTTTCAAACAGCTAAATTATTTATCCAAGTGCCAATTGTATTTTTCAAAAATTCCAATCTGTTTTTTGTGCCCACCACAGCACAGAGACAGCCTTATTAAAGTGGTACATGATCTTAGATGCCAAACATCTCTCTGTCCTTATACTCTTAGATTTAAGTGCTGCCTTCAACACTGTTGACCATGATGTCCTTCTGGACAGACTGGAGAGGTGGGTTGACCTCTCAGGTCCAGTTCTAAATTGGTTTAGAACCTGAACATAGCTCAGAGAAAACACATATCACATGTTGCGTTCCACAAGATTCCATTTTGGGTCCGTGTGTAGCTAGTGTAGAGAGTCAGGCGCAGGACAGCAGATATGAGTAATCAACGTACTTTAATCAAAATTACAAAAAAACAAGGCAACATAGCGAGCCCACAAAAATCGATGTACAAAGAACAACCACTCACAAACAACACATGGGGAACAGAGGGTTAAAAGATAAACAAGTAATTGGTTGAGTGAAGCCAGGTGTGAAAGACAAAGACAGAACAAATGGAAAAATGAAAAGTGGATCGGCGGTGGCTAGAAGGCCGGTGACGTCGACCGCCGCCCGAAACAAGTAGAGGGACCGACTTCGGCGGAAGTCGTGACAGTCCGGTACTGTTCAGTTTATATATGTTACCCCTTTCTCCAGCTAAATCAAGACAAGACCGAGATAGTTATTGTTGGAGCCAAAGCACAGAGAGAGAATCTGGCGGCACATATTAATTAGGTAATAAAGATAAAACACCAGGTGAAAAATCTAGGTGTCATTTTAGATTCTGAATTCAATTTCAAATCACACATTGGGAATGTGACCAAAATAGCTTTTTTACTACCTGGGAAACATTGCCAACGTGCGGATGCTTCTGTCTCAGGCAGAGAGACTAATTCATGCTTTTATTACATACAGACTACTGTAATGCTCTCCTGTCCGGTCTACCCTACCCAAGAAAGCCATTGGTCAACTGCAAAACATACAGAATGCTGCAGCACGGGTACTGACCAAGACCAAATGGAGAACACCAGTGTTAAGGTCTCTGCACTGGCTGCCTGTGAGTTCTAGAAAACATTTGAAGATTCTTCTATTGGTTTTTAAATCAACGATTGTGCACCCCGATACATGTCAGACATACTTATAAGTTATGTACACAGTAGGTCCCTCAAGTCCTCTGGCTCTATCCCAAAGTCTAGGACCAAGAGGCATGGAGAGGCCGCCTTTAGTTATTATGCCCCCAGCCTCTGGAATAGTCTACCAGAGATCCTGAGGAGGACCAAGAGGCATGGAGAGACTGCCTTTAGTTATTATGCCCCCAGCCTCTGGAATAACCTGCCAGAGATCCTGAGGAGGACCAAGAGGCATGGAGAGACCGCCTTTAGTTATTATGCCCCCAGCCTCTGGAATAACCTGCCAGAGATCCTGAGGAGGACCAAGAGGCATGGAGAGACCGCCTTTAGTTATTATGCCCCCAGCTCCCAAACAGCCTGTTAGAGAACCTGAGGGGGACCAAGAGGCATGGAGAGACCGCCTTTAGTTATTATGCCCCCAGCCTCTGGAATAGTCTGCCAGAGATCCTGAGGGGGACCAAGAGGCATGGAGAGACCGCCTTTAGTTACTAAGCCCCCAGCCTTTGGAATAACCTGCCAGAGATCCTGAGGGGGACCAAGAGGCATGGAGAGACCGCCTTTAGTTATTATGCCCCCAGCCTCTGGAATAGCCTGCCAGAGATCCTGAGGGGGACCAAGAGGCATGGAGAGACCGCCTTTAGTTATTATGCCCCCAGCCTCTGGAATAGCCTGCCAGAGATCCTGAGGGTGACCAAGAGACATGGAGAGACCGCCTTTAGTTATTATGCCCCCAGCTCCCAATCAGCCTGTTAGAGAACCTGAGGGGGCCGAAACTGTGGACATATTTAGAAGAGATCTTAAAACACACCTTTTTAGATTGGCTTTTCCTTAGGTTGCTTTTTAAATATGATTTTTAATTGTTATTCTTTAGTTTTTTCATCCTCTTAAGTTTGTTGGGTAGTAAATGTTTCCATTTGTAAAGATAGCCGTAAAAAAAAAAAAAATTGTGGAGTTTTCATTCAGTAGGGTTTTCAGTAGTGTTTTCAGTAGTGTTTTCAGTAGGGTTTTCAGTAGTGTTTTCAGTAGTGTTTTCAGTAGGGTTTTCAGTAGGGTTTTCTGTAGTTTTATCTTAAGCCATCCTTTTAAGTGCGGTGTACCTTTTAATTAGAAGATAAATATCTAAATATACGCATATTCGTCTCTGTTTCAGCACCGATTGGTAGATTTAAAAATACTCTGATCTTGTAGATTATTTAGTCAAGTATTTATGAACCAATAACAAACAGGTTTCGAAAGCTTTTAAATTACTTTTAAATTACATTTATATTACATTTATATTGATGGATAAAAATAAAAAAAGTTGGTTTGATTCATCCTGAAAGTTGCCATATTTAAGTTCATCAACCAATGGTAACGTTGGAAGATTAGTGTTTTAATTATAACAGGGAGAATAGTGTACAATAGTAGGCTTTATCCTGGTTTATTGCCCGCACTGACTGTGGAACTGTGTGATGGCACAGCCAATGTCACGTTCTGATCTTAGTTCTTTTGTTATGTCTTTGTTTTTTAGTATGGTCAGGGCGTGAGTTGGGGTGGGTTGTCTATGTTAGTTTTTCTATGTTGTGTTTTTTTGAGTTTGGCCTGGTATGGTTCTCAATCAGAGGCAGGTGTCGTTAGTTGTCTCTGATTAAGAATCATACTTAGGTAGCCTTTTTCCACCTGGGTTTCGTGGGTGTTTATTTTCTGTTCTGTGTTTGTATTTCACCGTTCAGGACTGTTTTTGTTTCGTTCTCGTGTTTTGTTGTTTTTGTTCGAGAATTTGTTTTCATTAAAAGAGAATATGAACACTTACCACGCTGCACCTTGGTCCTCCTCTCTCTCTCTCCCAACGGTGAGCGTTACAGCCAAGTATTGCGCCATGTGTCGGCTTCAAACTGTTAGTGTCTGCACACCTTTCTACACCGCTCCACCATTTACATGTCATTTGTTTTAGGACCATACTGATGCCTCTGAACCACACATGCAGAGATTATCCTACTCTACGTCTCACCAAAGACATGTCGGTTGGAATCCCCAAAAAATCTCACATTTGGACAGACCAGAAGTCAAATAACCACCGGTCTAATGTCCATACTGATGCCTCTGAGGGGACGAAGTTGAATTGTTTTGGAAAAAAATACGGCTCCTCTAACATGCTGACCACATTGCGTTACGCGCGCAAGCATTGCAAAATAAATGTACACATGTTGTTGATCAATTGTTAAATCCAAACTGCGTAGTCAATGAGCATCGGCGTAGCCAATGAGCATCGGCGTAGTCAATGAGCATCGGCGTAGCCAATGAGCATCGGCGTAGCCAATGAGCATTGGCGTAGTCAATGAGCAGCGGCGTAGCCAATGAGCATCTGCGTAGCCAATGAGCATCGGCGTAGTCAATGAGCATCGGCGTAGCCAATGAGCATCTGCGTAGCCAATGAGCATCTGCGTAGTCAGGCGCTAAAAATAGAACTTGGTTCTATTTGCAAGTTCCGCCTCTCCCATCTCCTCATTGGTTTATAGGGGCATATACAGTTGCTATGGGGTGTTTATGTTGCTATGGGGGGGTTTATATCAGGCCTGGTAGTCCTGAGGCATGGTCCTAGGGCTCAGGTCCTCCGAGAGAGAGAAAGAATGAAAAAGAGAGAATTAGAGAGCGCAAACTTAAATTCACACAGGACACCGCATAAGACAGGAGAAATACTCCAGATATAACAGACTGACCCTAGCCCCCCGACACATAAACTACTGCAGCATAAATACTGGAGGTTGAGACAGGAGGAGTCGGGAGACAATAACCCCGGACAGGGCCAAACAGGCAGGATGTAACCCCACCCACTTTGCCAAAGCACAGTCCTTACCATCCTGAGACAAGGCCGAGTATAGCCCACAAAGATCTCCGCCACGGCACAACCCAAAGGGGGGCGCCAACCAAGACAGGAAGATAACGTCAGTGACTCAACCCACTCAAGTGACGCACCCTTTCTAGGGATGGCATGAAAGAGCACCAGTAAGCCAGTGACTCAGCCCCTGTAATAGGGTTAGAGGCAGTGAATCCCATTGGAGAGAGAGGAACCGGCCAGGCTTGAGACACCAAGGGCGGTTCATTGCCCCAGTGCCTTTCCGTTCACTTTCACACTCCTGGGCCAGACTACACTCAATCATAGGACCTACTTGAAGAGATGAGTCTTCAATAAAGACTTAAAGGTCGTGACCGAGTCTGTCTCTCACATGGACAGTGTCATTGACATCGACATCATTATTTTATCAAATCAATTCTCATTCATTATTATTACATGATTATTCTAATCATGTAAATGTAATTAACTAGGCACCAAGGAAAATATTCAGATTACAAAGTTATAATTTTCCTAATATAAATCTTCAGATATTTTAATATCTGATCAATTAGTCTTTACCTCACGTTAGTCTCATTCCATAGCTGCAGACTAGTAATTAGTATCAAAGACTTGCTCAAAGATTTGCTCTTATTCTGTCGGTATCGATAGTCTCAGAGTTTCAACAACCATTACAACCTTAGCTTATAGTCAGTTTTATGGTCTCTACTCAAACCTTAGCCCTCTCGGTTATCGAGGTAAACTGGTCTAAAGGGAAATCCTTCAGGTGAGAGTTATATTCGTAACAGCAGAAAAGGCTGTCTCATGACGCCAGGTCAATGTCTGTGCTCATGGGGTGGGCCTATGACTTAGTTAAACTCCAAAAGGAATTGGAGTTTCCTTCATTAAACAGTTTATAATCTCATTAGATAATTTCACAAATAATTTCATCTTTACTCGTTCATTTTATACAACAATTAGATGCAAGCCTCACAACTGAGACGCTTGTATAAACAGAGTTATGGTAACGTGGCTGTATTGTCTCATGAGTTTCACAAACATTACATTAAATGGACCGGTCATAACTGGATTCTCCTCAGACCGTGTACACATTCTCCGAAACATGGACATGTCCTCCTGTGAAAATGTCTCTCTCTATACTGTCTGGCCATGAGGAGAGAGACTCCTCTAGGAATTTATGACCTGCCTCTGATTGGGAACCATATCAGGCCACCATAGATATACATATTACCTAGACCTACAAAACCCCTAGACAATACAAAAACTAGCGTACCCACCATAGTCACACCCTGACCTAACCAAAATAATAAAGAAAACAGAGATATCTCAGGTCAGGGCGTGACACTCTGTGCATGATTTCCCGCAAGACAGGAATGTCAGTGTTCTGCCATGGCCAGCGAAGAGCCCGGATCTCAATCCCCCCAGAAATGTCCGGGAACTTGCAGGTGCCTTGGTGGAAGAGTGGGGTAACATCTCACAGCAAGAACTGGCAAATCTGGTGCAGTCTATGAGGAGATGCACTGCAGCACTTAATGCAGCTGGTGGCCACACCAGATACTGACTGTTACTTTTGACCCCCTCCCCCCCTTTGTTCAGGAACGCATTATTCAATTTCTGTTAGTCACATGTCTGTGGAACTTGTTCAGTTTATGTCTCAGTTGTTGAATCTTATATTTACACATGTTAACTTGTTATGGCTGCAATCCCGATATCTGGATAAGTGTCATCAACAACCGCTGAATAGCATAGCGCTACATCCAATAAATATTACTATAAATATTTATGTTCATAAAATCACAAGTGCAATACAGGAAATCCACCTGTCATGTCAGATTTTGAAATTATGCTTTACAGCGAAAGCAATCCCAGCGTTTGTGTAAGTTTATCGATCTCACGACAAAACATTAAGTACACTTAGCATCAGGTAGCTCGATCACGAAAATCAGAAAAGCAATCAAATTAATCGTTTACCTTTGATCTTCAGATGTTTTCACTCACAAGACTCCCAGTTACACAACAAATGTTCCTTTTGTTCCATAAAGACTATTTTTATATCCAAAATACCTCCGTTTGTTTGTCGCGTTATGTTCAAAAATCCACAGGAAAGAGCGTTCACGACAACGCAGACAAATTCCAAATAGTTTCCATAATGTCCACAGAAACATGTCAAACGTTTTTTATAATCAATCCTCAGGTTGTTTTTAAAATATATAATCAATAATATATCAACCGCAAATGTCTTTCACAGTAGGAGAGGGGAAAACAATGGCTGTCCAAACTCTGTTGAGCGAGCAAAACTCATGTGACCACGAAGCGATGTTATCGTTCTGGCTCATTTTTCAAAATAAAAGCCTGAAACTATGTCTGAAGACTGTTGACACCTTGAGGAAGCGATAGGAAAAGGAATCTGGTTCATATCCCTTTAAATGGAGCAAAGGGAGGCTATGGAACATGGAGTTTTCAAAATAGAAACCACTTCCTGGTTTAATTTTCCTCAGGGTTTCGCCTGCAATATCAGTTCTGTTATACTCACAGACAATATTTTGACAGTTTTGGAAACTTTAGTGTTTCCTATCCAATACTAATAATACTATGCATATATTAGCAACTGAGACTGAGGAGCTGGCCGTTTATAATGGGCACCTTTTCATCCAAGCTACTCAATACTGCCCCTGCAGCCATAAAAAGTTAAGTTTGCTGAAAATAAACGCAGTTGACGTTTCTTTTTTTTTTTTAATGAGTTTAACTCTAGCTCTTTTACAAAATGTTGTTTAAAAAAAAAATCTGAAAATGAAAATATCGTGTTTTGGAATGAAGCCCTTCAAGAGTTATCGGTTTAGAGTATTGTACTTTGAGTTTTGAAAACATACTGAAAAATGTGCTTGACAAAAAATGTTTAACGTGCTGCTGGGTGGAATTCTGAGGAGGTTTGTGTTGTTTACTCTCTGCTTTGGAGACACATGGAGCCTACCTAGGAAGGAGCTGGGGCGAAGTGTGTGTGTGTGTGTGTGTGTGTGTGTGTGTGTGTGCATGTCGCCACTTAGCGCTTGATGGTTTGAAGTAAAAAGGAGTACCTTGATGTCTGTATAGCAGACATTCAGACAGACAGTGTGATTAGATAATGATCGCTGGTGCCTCCCCCCCCCCCCCCCCCCCCCTCCGCTGCCCAACCAACTGCAACAGTAACTGTAGCTGCTTGAACAGACACAAGACAACAACAATCTTAAAGATCTGAATGCTTTGCTGTAGGCCAAACAAACATCATGCTATCGCTCTGCTGTAGGCCAAACAAACATCATGCTATCGCTCTGCTGTAGGCCAAACAAACATCATGCTATCGCTCTGCTGTAGGCCAAACAAACATCATGCTATAGCGCTGCTGTAGGCCAAACAAACATCATGCTATCGCTTTGCTGTAGGCCAAACATCATGCTATAGCTCTGCTGTAGGCCAAATAAACATCATGCTATAGCTCTGCTGTAGGCCAAACAAACATCATGCTATAGCTCTGCTGTAGGCCAAATAAACATCATGCTATCGCTTTGCTGTAGGCCAAATAAACATCATGCTATCGCTTTGCTGTAGGCCAAATAAACATCATGCTATAGCTCTGCTGTAGGCCAAACAAACATCATGCTATCGCTTTGCTGTAGACCAAACAAACATCATGCTATTGCTTTGCTGTAGGCCAAACAAACATCATGCTATCACTTTGAGACATTCTAAAGATCTGCAACAACTCTTTAATTATTTTTAATTAAAATGTTTTAACACTTGATCGTGCATCTTATAGATGTGAGTAACCACTTCTCTTTTCAATGATGTTTGAGTGAGATATGATCCTGATAGTATGAAATCCAATAGTATAGGAACATTGTTGTGCAGAACGTGAGAGTGATTGTAAGGAAGACATTCAGTGTGTGTGTGTGTGTGATTGTAAGGAAGACATTCAGTGTGTGTGTGTGTGTGTGTGTGTGTGATTGTAAGGAAGACATTCAGTGTGTGTGTGTGTAAGGAAGACATTCAGTATGAGTGGTTGTGGAGAATGAATGAAGGAGTGCCTGAGGGGTGTGGAGCTGAGCTGGAACGTGCTGTGACCTGCTGAGGGAGAGAGAGGGGGAAGGGGGGGGGCGAGATTTATGTTTATTTATTTTCCCATTTGCACATCGTTACAACATTGTATATAAACATAATATGACATTTGTAATGTATTTTGGAACTTCTGTGAGTGTAATGTTTATTGTTCATGTTTATTGTTTATTTCACTTCTGTATACTATCTACTTCACTTGCTATGGCAATGTTAACACATGTTTCACATGCCAATAAAGCACCTTGAATTGAATTGAATTGAGAGCCAGAGTGAGAGACAGACACAGACAGAGAGAGAGAGAGAGAGACAGACAGAGAGACAGAGAGGAGAGAGAGAGAGACAGACAGACAGAGAGAGAGACAGAGAGACAGAGAGACTGACAGAGAGACAGAGTGAGAGACAGACAGAGAGAGAGAGAGACAGAGAGAGAGAGACAGACAGACAGGCAGACAGACAGACAGAGACAGAGACAGAGAGACAGACAGGACCCTGATACAACAGCCCAGCTGAGGCTCAGACACACACCACTATATTTTGTAACACTTAGGGTATGTACACACACACACACACACACACACACACACACACACACACACACACACACACACACACACACACACACACACACACACACACACACACACACACACACACACACACACACCTCAGGGAATGGTCAGAGGGCCCTGTCTACTCCATGCGTGCATTTACACGCGTGTAAGTGTTGTGTGTGTGTGTGTCGTGTGTGTGTGAATGTGTGCAGTGTTCATACTCCAAGGAATGACTCCGAGGAATTTCAGGATACATGCCGAAGACAAAGAATGTGATCCACGTTGCTGCCTAAAGCTGTTCGTATACGTTTTTCCCCTGATAGATTTCCCTGACAGCAGCGAAAGAAAGCTAATAACAAGTCATCCTAATAACAAGTCATCCCAATAACAAGTCATCCTAATAACAAGTCATCCTAATAACAAGTAATCCTAATAACAAGTCATCCCAATAACAAGTCATCCTAATAACAAGTCATCCCAATAACAAGTCATCCCAATAACAAGACAAGTCATCCCAATAACAAGTCATCCTAATAACAAGACAAGTCATCCCAATAACAAGTCATCCTAATAACAAGTCATCCTAATAACAAGTCATCCTAATAACAAGTCATCCTAATAACAAGTCATCCCAATAACAAGTCATCCTAATAACAAGTAATCCTAATAACAAGTCATCCCAATAACAAGTCATCCCAATAACAAGTAATTCTAATAACAAGTCATCCCAATAACAAGTCATCCTAATAACAAGTCATCCTAATAACAAGACGAGTCATCCCAATAACAAGTCATCCCAATAACAAGTCATCCTAATAACAAGTCATCCTAATAACAAGTCATCCCAATAACAAGTCATCCTAATAACAAGTCATCCTAATAACAAGACAAGTCATCCTAATAACAAGTCCTCCTAATAACAAGTCATCCCAATAACAAGTCATCCCAATAACAAGTCATCCCAATAACAAGTCATCCTAATAACAAGTAATCCGAATAACAAGTCATCCCAATAACAAGTCACCCCAATAACAAGTCATTCTAATAACAAGTCATCCTAATAACAAGTCATCCTAATAACAAGACAAGTCATCCCAATAACAAGTCATCCCAATAACAAGTCATCCTAATAACAAGTCATCCTAATAACAAGTCATCCCAATAACAAGACAAGTCATCCTAATAACAAGTCATCCTAATAACAAGACAAGTCATCCCAATAACAAGTCATCCCAATAACAAGTCATCCTAATAACAAGTCATCCTAATAACAAGTAATCCCAATAACAAGTCATCCTAATAACAAGTCATCCTAATAACAAGACAAGTCATCCTAATAACAAGTCCTCCTAATAACAAGTCATCCCAATAACAAGTCATCCCAATAACAAGTCATCCTAATTCCTAAAACAAACTTGATAATAGTCCTATTCTATAATAATCTCAGAGGTTGTGTTCTGCGTATTCCTCTTTTTACTGACTGTATAATCTGGCTACTCCACATTATGAACAGATCGTCATTATAAATTGACAGATAAAACGAATAGAACAAATTAAATATAGGAAGTGCATTATCTCTTACATATTACTTCATGTTTTTTATTTAAACATTTTTTATTTAAACATTTATATCACAATCTTTTTCCCCGTACAGTTGTATTCACACATTTCCTATTCTTGTTTTCTTTTTGGGCCGAATCCTAACTTGAGATGAGCGAGCCGCTCCAATCCAAGTTTTTGGCTGAAAAATCTCTGATCAATATCAATCAATGAACGATTTAAGCCAATCGTGATGATTTCGTTTGAGTGCGGGGTCCCATCTCAAGTTAGCATCTAGTCAGAAACCAATCAACGACAACGATCATGGACACCCAACATTTTGGGACATAAATCTACAGCTTAATAAATACTCTACAAATAATAATAACGCGGGCTTTTAATACCGGAGATAATGATCTGGAGAGAGGAATCGATACGGAAGAGGGGAGATTGGGTAAAGAAGAAGAAGAACGGCATGCTAGATAAACAAGCGTATAAGCATACATGGTAACAAATATGGGAACTTGAATATTACAGCTACCAATGAGCCGAATGCTAACTTGAATATTACAGCTACCAATGAGCAGAATGCTAACCTGAATAATACAGTTACCAATGAGCAGAATGCTAACCTGAATTTTACAGCTACCAATGAGCAGAATGCTAACCCATCGCTCTGTAGATTCTGGATGTTACAAGACTCCTTTACACTCAGTTACAACTGTGATATCCACAGCACAAAGACACTTTCTGATTCTGATAGGTCAGGGATCTCTCGCTCTCTCTCGCTCTCTCGCTTCTGATAGGTCAGGGATCTCTCTCTCTCTGTCTCTCGCTTCTGATAGGTCAGGGATCTCTCTCTCTCTCGCTTCTGATAGGTCAGGGATGTCTCTCTCTCTCTGTCTCTCGCTTCTGATAGGTCAGGGATGTCTCTCTCCCTCACTTCTGATAGGTCAGGGATGTCTCTCTCTCTCGCTTCTGATAGGTCAGGGATCTCTCTCTCTCTCGCTTCTGATAGGTCAGGGATGTCTCTCTCTCTCTGTCTCTCGCTTCTGATAGGTCAGGGATGTCTCTCTCCCTCACTTCTGATAGGTCAGGGATGTCTCTCTCTCTCACATCTGATAGGTCAGGGATGTCTCTCTCTCTCTTCTGATAGGTCAGGGATCTCTCTCTCTCTCTCTCTCTCTCTCTCTTCTGATAGGTCAGGGATGTCTCGCTCTCTCTTCTGATAGGTCAGGGATGTCTCTCTCTCTCTCTTCTGATAGGTCAGGGATGTCTCGCTCTCTCTCTTCTGATAGGTCAGGGATGTCTCTCTCTCTCTTCTGATAGGTCAGGGATGTCTCTCTCTCTCTCTGATAGGTCAGGGATGTCTCTCTCTCTCTCTTCTGATAGGTCAGGGATGTCTATCTCTCTCTCTTCTGATAGGTCAGGGATGTCTCTCTGTCTCTTCTGATAGGTCAGGGATGTCTCTCTCTCTCTCTCTTCTGATAGGTCAGGGATGTCTCTCTCTCTCTCTCTCTCTTCTGATAGGTCAGGGATGTCTCTCTCTCTCTCTTCTGATAGGTCAGGGATGTCTCTCTCTCTCTCTCTCTCTCTATTCTGATAGGTTAGGAGGGTGTGACTCAAAACATGGAGATTTGGATCTGATCATTCAGCCAATTAAGAATCCCTGTGCTGTCCTTTTGGCCAATCAGAAACAAACTAAAAACTTACAAAACAAATCTAAAACATGAAAAGTAATTTTCCCTTTTTATGAAGCTACACCAAGCTATCCCTTTTAAACCAAACATTTATAGAATTATTATCAGAAAAAATATTTGTCAAAAATCCATCATACAGTTTGACTTTGAATATAATTTGATTTGATATGTCATAGAAATAAAGACCTGACATGACTTATAGACTGTGATTATGGTGAAGACGAGAACAGTTCCTCGTGTTCAAGTTGTCTCTTCATCACGTCGGCTGATCAACAGACAGTCCTGTTCAATATGGCACCTAGTTCCAAAGTCTAAAAACACTCATGGATGGTTTGAAGCACCAATTGAAGTAACAGATTCATAAACATTTCTCAGATCGTTTTCGTTTCTCATGTTCATCTCTCCAGTTCTAAAACTCTGGAGCGTCCTCCACCTGTTTGTGGTAATCCTCATCCAGTGGGTTGTCTGGACACTTCTGCCCGTTGTTAGGAGGCCTGACCTGGTTATAACGACTCCAGTCCCCCTTACAGATGATCCAGGGCAGGACGTCGACCTTGTAGTGGAGGTCAGCGGAGAACTCGTTGCTGATGAGGTTGGGTGTTCCGGCTCCTTTACCCCGGGTGATGAGCTTCATGTTGTCACTGTAGCAGCAGTGCTGTGCGGCCAGAGTAGTGGACTCTAGAGTTAACACGGAGCGGATGCAGCACCGGGCCGTGGGTTTGTAGATCTCTAGTTTCTCCTTGGGGCCGCTGGCGTCCTTCCAGCGGAAGTCCCGGCGTGTGGCGGGGTCGGGGACGTCGGCCGTGCTGTAGGCCACCTCGGTGGGGTAGGAGCAGGGGCAGCTGGGGAGGTCGTTGGAGACCTTGGTCATGTATTTCTTCAGGAACTCAGACTTACAGTTCATCCAGCGTTCACAGCTGTCTGTGTCTAGAAGACATTAGAGACAGAGACAGAGTTAGCCTGGATCTCTCCCTACAGCTGTCTGTGTCTAGAAGACATTAGAGACAGAGACAAAGTTAGCCTGGATCTCTCCCTACAGCTGTCTGTGTCTAGAAGACATTAGAGACAGAGTTAGTCTGGATCTCTCCCTACAGCTGTCTGGGTCTAGAAGAGATAGAGTTAGTCTGGATCTCTACCTACAGCTGTCTGTGTCTAGAAGACATTAGAGACAGAGTTAGTCTGGATCTCTCCCTACAGCTGTCTGTGTCTAGAAGACATTAGAGACAGAGTTAGTCTGGATCTCTCCCTACAGCTGTCTGGGTCTAGAAGACATTAGAGACAGAGTTAGTCTGGATCTCTCCCTACAGCTGTCTGGGTCTAGAAGACATTAGAGACAGAGACAGAGTTAGTCTGGATCTCTCCCTACAGCTGTCTGTGTCTAGAAGACATTAGAGACAGAGTTAGTCTGGATCTCTCCCTACAGCTGTCTGTGTCTAGAAGACATTAGAGACAGAGTTAGTCTGGATCTCTCCCTACAGCTGTCTGGGTCTAGAAGACATTAGAGACAGAGTTAGTCTGGATCTCTCCCTACAGCTGTCTGGGTCTAGAAGACATTAGAGACAGAGACAGAGTTAGTCTGGATCTCTCCCTACAGCTGTCTGTGTCTAGAAGACATTAGAGACAGAGTTAGTCTGGATCTCTCCCTACAGCTGTCTGTGTCTAGAAGACATTAGAGACAGAGTTAGTCTGGATCTCTCCCTACAGCTGTCTGGGTCTAGAAGACATTAGAGACAGAGTTAGTCTGGATCTCTCCCTACAGCTGTCTGGGTCTAGAAGACATTAGAGACAGAGACAGAGTTAGTCTGGATCTCTCCCTACAGCTGTCTGTGTCTAGAAGACATTAGAGACAGAGTTAGTCTGGATCTCTCCCTACAGCTGTCTGGGTCTAGAAGACATAAGAGACAGAGTTAGCCTGGATCTCTCCCTACAGCTGTCTGTGTCTAGAAGACATTAGAGACAGAGTTAGTCTGGATCTCTCCCTACAGCTGTCTGGGTCTAGAAGAGATAGAGTTAGTCTGGATCTCTCCCTACAGCTGTCTGGGTCTAGAAGACATTAGAGATAGAGTTAGCCTGGATCTCTCCCTACAGCTGTCTGTGTCTAGAAGACATTAGAGACAGAGTTAGCCTGGATCTCTCCCTACAGCTGTCTGTGTCTAGAAGACATTAGAGACAGAGACAGAGTTAGTCTGGATCTCTCCCTACAGCTGTCTGTGTCTAGAAGACATTAGAGACAGAGACAGAGTTAGTCTGGATCTCTCCCTACAGCTGTCTGTGTCTAGAAGACATTAGAGACAGAGACAAAGTTAGTCTGGATCTCTCCCTACAGCTGTCTGTGTCTAGAAGACATTAGAGACAGAGACAAAGTTAGCCTGGATCTCTCCCTACAGCTGTCTGGGTCTAGAAGAGACAAAGTTAGCCTGGATCTCTCCCTACAGCTGTCTGGGTCTAGAAGAGACAGAGTTAGTCTGGATCTCTCCCTACAGCTGTCTGGGTCTAGAAGAGACAGAGTTAGTCTGGATCTCTCCCTACAGCTGTCTGGGTCTAGAAGAGATAGAGTTAGTCTGGATCTCTCCCTACAGCTGTCTGGGTCTAGAAGAGATAGAGTTAGTCTGGATCTCTCCCTACAGCTGTCTGGGTCTAGAAGAGACAGAGTTGGTCTGGATCTCTCCCTACAGCTGTCTGGGTCTAGAAGAGACAGAGTTAGTCTGGATCTCTCCCTACAGCTGTCTGGGTCTAGAAGAGACAGGGTCAGTTAGTCACCTCTGCACCCTGTCTCTCTCTTTCTCTCTCACCCCCATTCTCTCTCTCTCTCTGTCTCATACAAGATGGGAATGGGAGGATGCATAAGTGTGCTAGCCTAGCTATTCATTTGATGGGTTCTTTTCTCCTGGCTAACTGAGGATATTGGAACAGACACAGAGAGCAGAACATTACAGAATGCTTGGCTCTCTTCCTGTCCTGATGCAGAATGAGAAAGAATGACGAGTGGGCCCAGGAAGGACTGGGCCATAGAAATATATTGACTAGAACAGACATATCCTCACAAATCAATGGGCTGCGCTGGAGGACTGGGCCATGGAAATATATTGACTAGAACAGACATATCCTCACAAATCAATGGGCTGTCTGGGAGGACTGGGCCACTGTTTTGAGGTCAATTCAGAAAGTAACCCTGACCTGGACATTAATGCTGAATAGAATCGCTGTTGCGTTTGACAGTGGAGGAAACCTGATGTTTAGATACATGAGGGGAAAATTACTAAAAAGACTACTGAAAGAAGAGTCTTACCGACGCCAAAGAGCTCTGTAGCGTTGAACTCATCGGTTCCAGCCAGCAGACTGACCTCAGTGGCGGCTGTCTTGAACGCATCTTCAATACCTTTAGACAGACACACGGTCAGTTAATGATGCAACAGGAAGAAAGATGTAAGCACAGTAAACACACCGTGTACTTCCTGCTTCCTGTTTCACACGCTGTGTACTTCCTGTTTCCTGTTTCACACCCCGTGTATTTCCTGTGTCACTCTGACCTCCTATAATACTGAAGTGATGTTCATTTTAAAAAATCTACAGGTATTTATCATCTCTTTAAATATCTACAGGTATTTGTCATCCCTTTAAATATCTACAGGTATTTATCATCCTTTTAAATATCTACAGGTATTTATCATCCTTTTAAATATCTACAGGTATTTATCATCCTTTTAAATATCTACAGGTATTATCATCCTTTTAAATATCTACAGGTATTATCATCCCTTTAAATATCTACAGGTATTTATCATCCCTTTAAATATCTACAGGTATTTATCATCCCTTTAAATATCTACAGGTATTTATCATCCCTTTAAAAATATACAGGTATTTATCATCCCTTTAAAAATATACAGGTATTTATCATCCCTTTAAAAATCTACAGGTATTTGTCATCCCTTTAAAAATCTACAGGTATTTATCATCCCTTTAAATATCTACAGGTATTTATCATTCCTTTAAATATCTAGAGGTATTTGTCATCCCTTTAAAAATCTACAGGTATTTATCATCCCTTTTCAGAACACAGCCTGTCACACTGTCCTCACCTGGGCAGGTCAGCAAGCTGCCTCAATCAGGGGGTTCAGAACACAGCCTGTCACACTGTCCTCACCTAGGCAGGTCAGCAAGCTGCCTCAATCAGGGGGTTCAGAACACACAGCCTGTCACACTGTCCTCACCTGGGCAGGTCAGCAAGCTGCCTCAATCAGGAGGTTTAGAACACACAGCCTGTCACACTGTCCTCACCTGGGCAGGTCAGCAAGCTGCCTCAATCAGGGGGTTCAGAACACAGCCTGTCACACTCTCCTCACCTGGGCAGGTCAGCAAGCTGCCTCAATCAGGGGGTTCAGAACACAGCCTGTCACACTGTCCTCACCTGGGCAGGTCAGCAAGCTGCCTCAATCAGGAGGTTTAGAACACACAGCCTGTCACACTGTCCTCACCTGGGCAGGTCAGCAAGCTGCCTCAATCAGGGGGTTCAGAACACAGCCTGTCACACTGTCCTCACCTGGGCAGGTCAGCAAGCTGCCTCAATCAGGGGGTTCAGAACACAGCCTGTCACACTGTCCTCACCTGGGCAGGTCAGCAAGCTGCCTCAATCAGGGGGTTCAGAACACAGCCTGTCACACTGTCCTCATCTGGGCAGGTCAGCAAGCTGCCTCAATCAGGGGGTTCAGAACACAGCCTGTCACACTGTCCTCATCTGGGCAGGTCAGCAAGCTGCCTCAATCAGGTTTAGAACACACAGCCTGTCACACTGTCCTCACCTGGGCAGGTCAGCAAGTTGCCTCAATCAGGGGGTTCAGAACACAGCCTGTCACACTGTCCTCATCTGGGCAGGTCAGCAAGCTGCCTCAATCAGGGGGTTCAGAACACAGCCTGTCACACTGTCCTCATCTGGGCAGGTCAGCAAGCTGCCTCAATCAGGAGGTTTAGAACACAGCCTGTCACACTGTCCTCACCTGGGCAGGTCAGCAAGCTGCCTCAATCAGGGGGTTCAGAACACAGCCTGTCACACTGTCCTCACCTGGACAGGTCAGCAAGCTGCCTCAATCAGGGGGTTCAGAACACAGCCTGTCACACTGTCCTCACCTAGGCAGGTCAGCAAGCTGCCTCAATCAGGGGGTTCAGAACACACAGCCTGTCACACTGTCCTCACCTGGGCAGGTCAGCAAGCTGCCTCAATCAGGAGGTTTAGAACACACAGCCTGTCACACTGTCCTCACCTGGGCAGGTCAGCAAGCTGCCTCAATCAGGGGGTTCAGAACACAGCCTGTCACACTGTCCTCACCTGGACAGGTCAGCAAGCTGCCTCAATCAGGGGGTTCAGAACACAGCCTGTCACACTGTCCTCACCTGGGCAGGTCAGCAAGCTGCCTCAATCAGGGGGTTCAGAACACAGCCTGTCACACTGTCCTCACCTGGGCAGGTCAGCAAGCTGCCTCAATCAGGGGGTTCAGAACACACAGCCTGTCACACTGTCCTCACCTGGGCAGGTCAGCAAGCTGCCTCAATCAGGGGGTTCAGAACACACAGCCTGTCACACTGTCCTCACCTGGGCAGGTCAGCAAGCTGCCTCAATCAGGGGGTTCAGAACACAGCCTGTCACACTGTCCTCACCTGGGCAGGTCAGCAAGCTGCCTCAATCAGGGGGTTCAGAACACAGCATGTCACACTGTCCTCACCTGGGCAGGTCAGCAAGCTGCCTCAATCAGGGGGTTCAGAACACAGCCTGACACACTGTCCTCACCTGGGCAGGTCAGCAAGCTGCCTCAATCAGGGGGTTCAGAACACACAGCCCGTCACACTGTCCTCACCTGGGCAGGATGGCATGTCACAGGTGCGTGACTCAGTGGCAGTGCAGGCATAACCACATGACCTGGTCCTCTTCTGGTTCCCGTTCTTACAGGTTACACTGCATGGAGACCAGTTACTCCAGTCACCCTCTCCGTCTATATAGTCTGGAGAGGAGCGCGAGAGAGGGGGGGGGGGGGGGGGAGAGAGAGAGATCAACATCAACAAAAAGTGTCGACTTTACAGTGAAATGCTTAATTTCGATCCGTTTCCTAACAATGAAAAAGAATATGAATAAAATAAATGAAAAGAAAATAGTACCACAATAAATAACAAAAAATAGGCTATATAGAAGTAGTACAGGTACCGAGTCAGTGTACTGGGGTACGAGGTAGTAGTGAGTCAGTGTACTGGGGTACGAGGTGGTAGTGAGTCAGTGTACTGGGGTACGAGGTAGTAGTGAGTCAGTGTACTGGGGTACGAGGTGGTAGTGAGTCAGTGTACTGGGGTACGAGGTGGTAGTGAGTCAGTGTCCTGGGGTACGAGGTGGTAGTGAGTCAGTGTACTGGGGTACGAGGTAGTAGTGAGTCAGTGTACTGGGGTACGAGGTGGTAGTGAGTCAGTGCACTGGGGTACGAGGTAGTAGTGAGTCAGTGTACTGGGGTACGAGGTGGTAGTGAGTCAGTGTACTGGGGTACGAGGTAGTAGTGAGTCAGTGTACTGGTGTACGAGGTAGTAGTGAGTCAGTGTACTGGGGTACGAGGTGGTAGTGAGTCAGTGTACTGGGGTACAAGGTGGTAGTGAGTCAGTGTACTGGGGTACGAGGTAGTAGTGAGTCAGTGTACTGGGGTACGAGGTGGTAGTGAGTCAGTGCACTGGGGTACGAGGTGGTAGTGAGTCAGTGTACTGGGGTACGAGGTAGTTGTGAGTCGGTGTCCTGGGGTATGAGGTAGTAATGAGTCAGTGTACTGGGGTACGAGGTAGTTGTGAGTCAGTGTCCTGGGGTACGAGGTAGTAGTGAGTCAGTGTCCTGGGGTACGAGGTAGTAATGAGTCAGTGTACTGGGGTACGAGGTAGTAATGAGTCAGTGTACTGGGGTACGAGGTAGTAGTGAGTCAGTGTACTGGGGTATGAGTTAGTAATGAGTCAGTTTTCTGGGGTACCAGGTAGTAATGAGTCAGTGTCCTGGGGTACATGGTAGTAGTGAGTCAGTGTCCTGGGGTACGAGGTGTAGTGAGTCAGGATGGGATGGGGTGATGGATGGGGTGTGGGTGGGGTGATGGATGGGGTGTGGGTGAGTCATGGATGGGGTGTGGGGTGTGGGGGTCATGGATGGGATGTGGAGGTCATGGAGGGAGTGGGAGGGGTCATGGATGGGGTCGTGGATGGGGTGTGGGTGGGTCATGGATTGGGGTGTGGTTGGGTCATGGATTGGGTGTGGGGTTATGGTGGGGGTGATGGATGGGGTGTGGGGGTCATGGTTTGGGGGAGGGGGTCAAGGATGGGAGGTCATGGATGGGGTGTGGGTGTAATGGATTGGGTGTGGTGTCATGGATGGGTTGTGGGGGTCATGTCATGGGGGGATGGGGTCTTGGAGGGGGGGATAATAGTTCCCTTTGACTTTGACTCTCAGACAAGCTTACACACTCACTCACACACACAGGGCAGAGTGAGTGTTTTCAGTGTTTACAAAAACACACCAGGAAGCATTTGGCAAAAAAATATATATATATAATCCAGGAAAGCGCTACTACAAACTGGGGAGGTTAACACACTGTAATAATTACAAATGAGGTGTACATTTTTTTTTGAATCAAATAGTTTCGTTTTAGCATAAGACACATTCAAATGAGTCTGGGCTGGAGTTGGTTCAGTCTAGTGTTTTTCTGGAAGACGGGGCTGAAATGCCAAGAAATCCTTGTTTACTTCCAATTATCATTAAAGGGATCAGTTTAATAATCATACCTGGAAACCTTTCCTCTGCCAGGGCTCAGGAGAATGTTTTTCACATGTAGAGTTTTCTTACATGTGAACTGTAAATATGATTATCCACATGTGAACTGTAAATATGATTATCAACATGTGAACTGTAAATATGATTATCCACATGTGAACTGTAAATATGATTATCCACATGTGAACTGTAAATATGATTTATCCACATGTGAACTGTAAATATGATTTATCCACATGTGAACTGTAAATATGATTATCCACATGTGAACTGTAAATATGATTATCCACATGTGAACTGTAAATATGATTATCCACATGTGAAACGCAAATATGATTATCCACATGTGAACTGTAAATATGATTTATCCACATGTGAACTGTAAATATGATTATCCACATGTGAACTGTAAATATGATTTTTACACACATTTATGTGAATGTTTTTACGTGAAACTGCATAATCGATTCTCACGTTGAAAGTTTTTAACGTTGAAACTGCACATTTCAATTCACATGTGAAAGGTGAAAACATGTTATTTTCCACACATGTGAAATGGTGTTGTTAACATGTGGACTCCAAATGTAAATACATTACATGTGAAATTTAAACTCAACATGCGAAAACAGTTATTTAATGTGTTTTTGTTGTGGTTGTAAGGGCAGCTGTGAGATCACAGTCTATCTCCTGTTCCTGTAGTGAGACAGCTTGATGTACCAGGACACTAGTCTATCTCCTGTTTCTGTAGTGAGACAGCTTGATGTACCAGGACACCCCCTGGACAGGACACTAGTCTGCCTCCTGTTTCTGTAGTGAGACAGCTTGATGTACCAGGACACTAGTCTATCTCCTGTTTCTGTAGAGAGACAGCTTGATGTACCAGGACACCCCCTGGACAGGACACTAGTCTATATCCTGTTTATGTAGAGAGACAGCTTGATGTACCAAGACATCCCCTGGACAGGGCACTAGTCTATCTCCTGTTTCTGTAGTGAGACAGCTTGATGTACCAGGACACCCCCTGGACAGGACACTAGTCTATCTCCTGTTTCTGTAGAGAGACAGCTTGATGTACCAGGACACCCCCTGGACAGGACACTAGTCTATCTCCTGTTTCTGTAGTGAGACAGCTTGATGTACAGGACACCCCCTGGAGAGGACACCCCTTGGACAGGACACTAGTCTATCTCCTGTTTCTGTAGTGAGACAGCTTGATGTACCAGGACACCCCCTGGACAGGACACTAGTCTATCTCCTGTTTCTGTAGTGAGACAGCTTGATGTACCTGGACACCCCCTGGACAGGACACTAGTCTATCTCCTGTTTCTGTAGTGAGACAGCTTGATGTACAGGACACCCCCTGGACAGGACACTAGTCTATCTCCTGTTTCTGTAGTGAGACAGCTTGATGTACAGGACACTAGTCTATCTCCTGTTTCTGTAGTGAGACAGCTTGATGTACAGGACACTAGTCTATCTCCTGTTTCTGTAGAGAGACAGCTTGATGTACCAGGACATCCCCTGGACAGGACACTAGTCTATCTCCTGTTTCTGTAGAGAGACAGTTTGATGTACAGTACACCCCCTGGACAGGACACTAGTCTATCTCCTCTTTCTGTAGTGAGACAGCTTGATGTACCAGGACACCCCCTGGACAGGACACTAGTCTATCTCCTGTTTCTGTAGTGAGACAGCTTGATGTACAGGACACTAGTCTATCTCCTGTTTCTGTAGGGAGACACCTTGAAGGAGGACACCCCCTGACAGGACACTAGTCTATATCCTGTTTCTGTAGAGAGACAGCTTGATGTACCAGGACACCCCCTGGACAGGACACTAGTCTATATCCTGTTTCTGTGAAACGCAAATATGATTATCCACATGTGAACTGTAAATATGATTTATCCACATATGAACTGTAAATATGATTATCCACATGTGAACTGTAAATATGATTATCCACATGTGAACTGTAAATATGATTTATCCACATGTGAACTGTAAATATGATTTATCCACATGTGAACTGCAAATATGATTTATCCACATGTGAACTGTAAATATGATTATCCACATGTGAACTGTAAATATGATTATCCACATGTGAACTGCAAATATGATTTATCCACATGTGAACTGTAAATATGATTATCCACATGTGAACTGTAAATATGATTTATCCACATGTGAACTGCAAATATGATTTATCCACATGTGAACTGTAAATATGATTATCCACATGTGAACTGTAAATATGATTATCCACATGTGAACTGCAAATATGATTTATCCACATGTGAACTGTAAATATGATTATCCACATGTGAACTGCAAATATGATTTATCCACATGTGAACTGCAAATATGATTATCCACATGTGAACTGTAAATATGATTTATCCACATGTGAACTGTAAATATGATTATCCACATGTGAATGTTTTTACGTGAAACTGCATAATCGATTCTCACGTTGAAAGTTTTTAACGTTGAAACCGCACATTTCAATTCACATGTGAAAGGTGAAAACATGTTATTTTACACACATGTGAAACGGTGTTGTTAACATGTAATGTATTTACATTTGGAGTCCACATGTGAAATTTAAACTCAACATGCGAAAACAGTTATTTCATGTGTTTTTGTTGTTGTTGTAAGGGCAGCTGTGAGATCACAGTCTATCTCCTGTTCCTGTAGTGAGACAGCTTGATGTACCAGGACACCCCCTGGACAGGACACTAGTCTATCTCCTGTTCCTGTAGTGAGACAGCTTGATGTACCAGGACACTAGTCTATCTCCTGTTTCTGTAGGGAGACAGCTTGATGTACCAGGACACTAGTCTATCTCCTGTTTCTGTAGAGTGAGACAGCTTGATGTACCAGGACACTAGTCTATCTCCTGTTTCTGTAGGGAGACAGCTTGATGTACCAGGACACTAGTCTATCTCCTGTTTCTGTAGAGTGAGACAGCTTGATGTACCAGGACACTAGTCTATCTCCTGTTTCTGTAGTGAGACAGCTTGATGTACCAGGACACCAGTCTGTCCCCTGTTTCTGTAGTGAGACAGCTTGATGTAGCAGGACACCCCCTGGACAGGACACTAGTCTATCTCCTGTTTCTGTAGAGTGAGACAGCTTGATGTACCAGGACACTAGTCTATCTCCTGTTTCTGTAGTGAGGCGGCTTGATGTACCAGGACACCCCCTGGACAGGACACTAGTCTATCTCCTGTTTCTGTAGTGAGACAGCTTGATGTACAGGACACCCCCTGGACAGGACACCCCCTGGACAGGACACTAGTCTATCTCCTGTTTCTGTAGAGAGACAGCTTTCTGTACCAGGACAGTCCAATAGTAGACAACTAGATAGTTGTCCATCCTCTGTGATTAAACATTGGATTTCAGTTTGAACAAGAACGTAACAGATGGATAAATAATATTTCTCGTCTCTCCATAACACCCACATTCCTCTGTAACTGTTGTTATGTTGGAGTCGGTGGACAGGCTGAGACACGGTTGAGGATGTTACGGCTTCGCGAGGAGGGCGAATTCTTCCACAGCAGATTTATCTACCTAGCGGGCCAGTTGAGAACGTTATGAGTGTTTGTTGTGTGGCAGGAGCTAACAGAAGTGGTCTGTTCTAAACACTAGGGAACAAGGTGTCATCTGGGACACAGCCCTGGTGTCGACCCGGTTGATTTTCCAGGGGCGTTTAAACTGTGCGTACGTACACACATGTACACACACACACACACACACAGTTCAGCTGCACGGACAAAACCAGCTCATGGAACTAAAGAATGTTAAAAGCTTCAATCACAGCCCAGTCTGGCCTGAAAGGACTGGAACCAGTACACTGTAGTTATTATGGTGCCAGCTATCTGCTAACTACACTGTAGTTATTATGGTGTCAGCTATCTGCTAACTACACTGTAGTTATTATGGTGTCAGCTAACTACACTGTAGTTACTATGGTGTCAGCTATCTGCTAACTACACTGTAATTATTATGGTGTCAGCTATCTGCTAACTACACTGTAGTTATTATGGTGTCAGCTATCTGCTAACTACACTGTAGTTATTATGGTGTCAGCTATCTGCTAACTACACTGTAGTTATTATGGTGTCAGCTAACTACACTGTAGTTACTATGGTGTCAGCTATCTGCTAACTACACTGTAGTTATTATGGTGCCAGCTATCTGCTAACTACACTGTAGTTATTATGGTGTCAGCTATCTGCTAACTACACTGTAGTTATTATGGTGTCAGCTATCTGCTAACTACACTGTAGTTATTATGGTGTCAGCTAACTACACTGTAGTTACTATGGTGTCAGCTATCTGCTAACTACACTGTAGTTATTATGGTGTCAGCTATCTGCTAACTACACTGTAGTTATTATGGTGTCAGCTAACTACACTGTAGTTACTATGGTGTCAGCTATCTGCTAACTACACTGTAGTTATTATGGTGCCAGCTATCTGCTAACTACACTGTAGTTATTATGGTGTCAGCTAACTACACTGTAGTTACTATGGTTTCAGCTATCTGCTAACTACACTGTAGTTATTATGGTGTCAGCTATCTGCTAACTACACTGTAGTTATTATGGTGCCAGCTAACTACACTGTAGTTATTATGGTGTCAGCTATCTGCTAACTACACAGTCATTATTATGGTGTCAGCTAACTACACCGTAGTTATTATGGTGTAAGCTATCTGCTAACTACACAGTAGTTATTATGGTGTCAGCTAACTGCACCGTAGTTATTATGGTGTCAGCTATCTGCTAACTACACAGTAGTTATTATGGTGTCAGCTATCTGCTAACTACACTGTAGCTATTATGGTGCTAGCTAACTGCTAACTATACTGTAGTTATTATGGTGCCAGCTATCTGCTAACTACACTGTAGTTATTATGGTGTCAGCTATCTGCTAACTACACTGTAGTTATTATGGTGCTAGCTAACTGCTAACTATACTGTAGTTATTATGGTGTCAGCTATCTGCTAACTACACTGTAATTATTATGGTGCCAGCTATCTGTCTATGTAGCTAGGTACCATCAGAACCAGACCTATAGACTGTCTATGTAGCTAGGTCCCATCAGAACCAGACCTCTAGACTGTCTATGTAGCTAGGTCCCATCAGAACCAGACCTCTAGACTGTCTATGTAGCTAGGTCCCATCAGAACCAGGCCTCTAGACTGTCTATGTAGCTAGGTCCCATCAGAACCAGAACCGTCAGTCCGCCTCACATACACACAACACTCACCATATTCAGTCTGAGCCTTGCTGGTGCCTCCTCCTCCTCCTCCTCCTGTGCCTCCTCTCCTCTCCCAGTCCCCAAGTGGCTTTAGGAAATTACTATCCTCTGTGTTACCAACTCCTCCTTTACCTCCCCCTCGTCCTTCTCCTTCTCCCCTGTAGGGCGCCTGCTCCTCGGGCCTGCGGGGGGTCGAGACCGAGGAGGAGGTGGAGGAGGTTTTCCACCAGTTTCTCCAGTTGGGAGCAGCCCATCCTTGTTTGTTCTCTTTCTTCAGGCCTTTCTCAGGCTCTGCTGCCTCTAGACCGTCCACCACCTCTATGGTCACCTGGAGGAGAGAGAGAGAGAGAGAGAGGCTCAGGGTCAAAGGTCAGAGTCTGTCTGGAGAAACAACTGCCCATTATGTATTGGAGTTGTACTTCATCAATGTCTGCATTGTTTCCTTCTAATAATACATTCTAGATATATCTGACACAGAATACCAGTTGCTCTGATCTAACGATCACCCCTGAGCAGTCCCACAGAGCCCGTCTGGGTAGCAGCAGTCAAATTTAATGTGGTCCTGACTCCCTCCCCCTCCTTCCCTTCTGTCCTTCCTAACTCCTGTGCCTCCCAGAAGAGAGGGGCGAACCTCCACCCCCATACAATGCCCCAACTACCCCCTCACCCACCTCAATCCTCTCCACCTAAACAGTGAGTTCAAAGGGTCTGCTCAACCTTCTCCAGAACATGAAGGGTCTGCTCAACCTTCTCCAGAACATGAAGGGTCTGCTCAACCTCTCCAGAACATGAAGGATATGCACAACCTTCTCCAGAACATGAAGGGTCTGCTCAACCTTCTCCAGAACATGAAGGGTCTGCTCAACCTTCTCCAGAACATGAAGGGTCTGCTCAACCTTCTCCAGGACATGAAGGATATGCACAACCTTCTCCAGGACAAGAAGGATCTGCTCAACCTTCTCCAGGACATGAAGGGTCTGCTCAACCTCTCCAGAACATGAAGGGTCTGCTCAACCTTCTCCAGGACATGAAGGGTCTGCTCAACCTTCTCCAGGACATGAAGGATATGCACAACCTTCTCCAGGACAAGAAGGATCTGCTCAACCTTCTCCAGGACATGAAGGGTCTGCTCAACCTCTCCAGAACATGAAGGGTCTGCTCAACCTTCTCCAGGACATGAAGGATCTGCTCAACCTTCTCCAGGACAAGAAGGATCTGCTCAACCTTCTCCAGGATATGAAGGGTCTGCTCAACCTTCTCCAGAACATGAAGGGTCTGCTCAACCTTCTCCAGGACATGAAGGATATGCACAACCTTCTCCAGAACATGAATCTTAGGATCAAAGAGGTCCCCCCATACTCTCCTCCTCCTCTCACAGACCCCTCCCTCATTGGTTCAATCGCTCCTTCTCCCCAGACCTGCTCCCTCTCTTCCTGCATCTTGAGATACCTATACCCTTCTCGTCTCCTCCTACACCCTGAACCCTGTCTTAATGTTGACTCTTCTCCTCGTCTCCTCCTATAAGCTGAACCCCCTCTGTCTTATTGTTGGCTCTTTTTCTCGTCTCCTCCTATACCCTGAACCCTGTCTTATTATTGACTCTTCTCCTCGTCTCCTCCTATACCCTGAACCCCCTCTGTCTTATTGTTGACTCTTCTCCTCGTCTCCTCCTATACCCTGAACCCTGTCTTATTGTTGACTCTTCTCCTCGTCTCCTCCTATACCCTGAACCCCCTCTGTCTTATTGTTGACTCTTCTCCTCGTCTCCTCCTATACCATGAACCCCCTCTGTCTTATTGTTGGCTCTTTTCCTCGTCTCCTCCTATACCCTGAACCCTGTCTTATTGTTGACTCTTCTCCTCGTCTCCTCCTATACCCTGAACCCCCTCTGTCTTATTGTTGACTCTTCTCCTCGTCTCCTCCTATACCCTGAACCCTGTCTTATTGTTGACTCTTCTCCTTGTCTCCTCCTATACCCTGAACCCCCTCTGTCTTAATGTTGGCTCTTCTCCTCGTCTCCTCCTATACCCTGAACCCTCTCTGTCTTATTGTTGACTCTTCTCCTTGTCTCCTCCTATACCCTGAACCCCCTCTGTCTTAATGTTGACTCTTCTCCTCGTCTCCTCCTTTACCCTGAACCCTCTCTGTCTTATTGTTGACTCTTCTCCTCGTTTCCTTCCATACCTGAACCCTGTCTTATTGTTGACTCTTCTCCTCATCTCCTCCTATACCCTGAACCCCCTCTGTCTTAATGTTACCTCTTCTCCTCCTATACCCTGTACCCCCTCTGTCTTATTGTTGACTCTTCTCCTCGTCTCCTCCTATACCATGAACCCCCTCTGTCTTAATGTTACCTCTTCTCCTCCTATACCCTGTACCCCCTCTGTCTTATTGTTGGCTTTTCTACTCGTCTCCACCTATACCCTGTACCCCCTCTGTCTTATTGTTGACACTTCTCCTCGTCTCCTCCTATACCCTGAACCCCCTCTGTCTTAATGTTACCTCTTCTCCTCCTATACCCTGTACCCCCTCTGTCTTATTGTTGACTCTTCTCCTCGTCTCCTCCTATACCCCTACTGTCTTAATGTTGACTCTTCTCCTCGTCTCCTCCTTTACCCTGAACCCCATGTCTTATTGTTGACTCTTCTCCTCGTCTCCTCCTATACCCTGAACCCCCTCTGTCTT